>NC_060906.1:5381112-5401482 GCF_014805685.1 Silurus meridionalis | reverse complement strand
AGAGGTTCGATTATAGAATTAAAACCATGCTGGCTAATATCCTGTGCATGAAAGAGGGCACATAAATAAATATTATCCAATGAGGAGTTAAAAATAGGGGGAAATTCCTTAATGTACAATATATAGCACCCAATTTGTGTTTACCTTTTTTGGATTTTATTTTGTAAAATTGACTTTAGTGTTTCTAAAAAGGGAATATTAGCAAATTTATCTGTTACAACAACTTGATCAAATGTTCCAGTGGTTTTATTTCTCCTGCTATCAAATCTTGTGCTGAGCACTATTTCAGTTGGTTCATCAGTTCCCCATTTCTCAGAAAAAAAGTCTCTTTCATTTGGCGTCCGAATTTTTTACACTGATAAAACAGAAATTGGAAAACCTTATGCAAGGATAAATTTGTTTATTTGCAGAACGAAGGACTTTAAAGGTTAGTTTGCTTTGAATTATTGTTTATTTTTTGGGGTAATAACATGGTTTGTTCTGTGTCTAGGAAAACAGGAAGTCAGTTCAGAATCGGACACAGAAGTTCTCATAAAGACACAAAACCCTGAGAGCTCTAACCTGACTGACACACTGGTAATATCAATAAATCCAATTTATTTTCAATTGTTAAAAAATGTTTGTCTGTATGAACTGATTATTTTTTTCTTTCAGCCAATAATACCTTTGCATACAAGCACACCTGAAAAAAAGCATGGAAAATAAAATGTACAATGTTTTTATTCTTGTCATGGTTTATGTTCACTATAAAAGCAGAACAAATAGATACTTTCAACTCTTAAATACTATTAAATGTCTGATTACATCTGTTACATGATTGTTTGGTTTAGTAAATATTTTATTTTGTAGTTAAAAGGGAATTTGTATGGTTGTGTATTTGTTGCTGCTTCCTGCTTATTGCTGGAGAATACATGGACATTTCTGCACTTGTGATTACTGAAGAGGAGAATGAGCTTGAAACTACAGCACACTGTCTTCACCTCCCAGAATCAATATAGTAAGCTGTGAGAGTATGTTTAATGGAAAATATAAAATGCAGATTACATTGTTTTAAAACTCACTGTTTTCACACTTTAGGGAATAAAGCAGTTTAACAGCTCCTGACATTATTGCACATCTGGATCTTGCCATTGATCGAAAAAGTGCTTTATAAGCAGAAACCATTTCCTGAAGTCACGTATAACAAACTCATTTCCAGTATTTGATGTGGCTTTACCTTTGACAGCTTTTAGGGAGGATGAGTATTTTTGGGCAGGAAAAATTATTGCTGTGTCGATAGTGCATGGAGGACCAGGGCCCCATTTTCTTTCAAAACACCTGGTAAACCACATTGTAGACCATCCCTCGTTCAGTGCCACTTTGAAAGCTGTCTCAGATGAGGGTATAGTGAAAGTGCTGGAAGAGGTAAGGAAATAGACATAACTCAGAGGATTAGTAGGAAGGTTACTAAAATATTTATTTAAGAAATTTTAGGATTGTCAGTAGCAAGTGTAAGAACCTTTTCTAAGTATTTCATGAAAGTTTAATTGTTTAACTAGAAATTTCAAAAAGGGATCATTCGTTTACCAAATCACTTTTGTTGATTATCTTCTCAGATTCAGAATGCAGCTACTTTGGAGTCACTACAGGATATTATTTTTAAAAAATAGCACCCTGCTCCAGACTGCTGGGTTTTTTCCACATGTGTCGAACATTAAAGACAAAAATACCATTCTTGAAGAATATTTCAGGTGGTATGTGTTTCACAGAAACCATACAGTTATAAAAAGGTAAAGATCACCACAAAATATATAAATATATGTTTGGTTTCAAGATATACATATATAATGCTTAAATTGCCCTGGTTTTCACAGCTTTCACTAAACAATTTACTTTTTTTTTGCATAAATATATCTAAAAAAAAAATGTACAAGAATGTTAATAAGACATAAATTTTGACTGCTTTGACAGATTTAAAGATGGTCTTGCCACTCTGAACTTTCTGAAGTGTTTTTGCTTTCTTTCAAAGCAGAACTCAGCCCAGAAGGTAGAACCAGAGGCAAAAAGAATCCACTTTGCTTTCGGTCTTTTCGGCTTTCGGTCTACTCGACTGTGAAGGTTTGATATTTGTGTTTAAAAATAGATATTCTGTTTTTGGGTTTTTTTGGTGAACTGGTGAAATCTTTAAGCTCAATCTTTGAATTCTGTTCTTTAAATGTCCAGTCTGTAGGATTTAGTGGTAAATAACGGTGTGGTTGCAGATTGCAAATAGCTTCCTCCAAGCTGAATTAGAAAAAGTGAGTGGTCCTATCTAGAACCAGTGTTTGTTTTTCCGTTGTGGGTTACCATAGGAACATGGCTGCCTCCGTGGAAGGGCACCGTATTTAGATAAAAACTGGCCATTCTAAAGTAATTAAAGCACAATTCTTAATTTCAGAAATATGTGTAACCCTAAGTGTTACACACTGAGCCATTGATTTACTTGTTGATCAATCTAAATTGAAAATTTCACATACTTTAATTATTCACATACTTCAACGATTACAGCTTAGGTCCAATATATTTTTACTTGTTGAACAGTGCTGTGGTGAAACCTCTATCGCCATCGCCTTCGAAGGAAGCTGGCAGAAGACAAAAAAAAACTCCTTCTTCAGAAGATCGAGAAAATCAGTGGTCTTGTATTAGACTCTGCCACAAAAATCGATGTAGCTGTGGTGGAGCATTCCCTTACTGGAGAGAGCACTGTGTCTCAAATATGGCAGTGGGAGGTTCATGGCAGTGGCATGTCAGCTTTCAGATGCTTCACAAGAATGTATTTACAGGTCAGCTTTATAGAGTAGAATAATCTAAGATTTAATTTGATTTTAAAAAGTATGTGTTTTTAGTTACAAAACAGTGCCATGATATTGTGTGAGATTGTCTCATGCAAACATGTAACTGTTGTTGATTTTTAGCAAACATTTCAATCAAGAAGCAAATGCATGACAAAGTGATGTTGACAATGCGACTACAAGAGTTAAAAGTCATTTTGGGGTTGAAATCCAGTTCACTTAAAACCACTTCACTTTGACCAGGCTTGAATAAGCATGCATTGTGCTTGGCTATGGAGAACATAAGCAGCCCTGAAGAGTTCATTCAGTTTTGAACCTTCTGGCACCTGTTTTATCAGTCAATCAGCTCTTGAGCAACAACTGTGTCTGTATGAGACAAGGGTTAAAATGGACTGAACTGTTCAGGGCTGCTTGTGTACTCCATGCACAGTGCAATGCTTAATCAAGTCTGGTTAAAGTCAGTGTTGACTACACACGGCTAAATGAGTTTGGTGGAATGGATTGAGTCTGCAGTGAATGTTACTGTTAATTCAAGCCAGGCTTTTTCAAGTGAGCACAGCTTTCCATTAACTGTGTTGATGAAATACCCCCATTACTGTTACTGTTCAGAATTTCTTTGTGTATTTGTTAATGCTTTACACACCTTGTTCATTCTATATATTTATTTTATCTATTTTTGTATATTTTATTTATTGCTTAATAAAAACTTAAAGAAAGAAAGAAAGAAAGAAAGAAAGAAAGAAAGAAAGAAAGAAAGAAAGACTCTTGTACTTCCTGTATATCTTAAATGACAGGTGTCTCGTCCAATGATCGGTAAGTGTTTCATTCACAAACTATACCTCCCTTTTCCGCTTTGTCTGAATTGTTATTGTGTTTTCGGATTTGTTAATTTGTTTTTGAATTTGTTAATTTGTTTTCAGATTTGTTATTTAGCTTTTTAATTTGTTAATTTGTTTTCAGATTTGTTATTTTGGTTTTGCATTTGTTATTTTGTTTTCGGGCTTGTTAATGTTTTCTAATTTGTTAATTTGTTTTCTGATTTGTTATTTTGTTTTTGCATTTGTTATTTTGTTTTCGGATTTGTTAGTGTTTGCACTTCTCGGCCACTGTACATTATACTTTTAACAGCAGCTATCATAGCAGTTGATCATTGTACAATGGTACACATTTTTTCTCTCTAATCATTTTAGTTTTAATGGGAGCTCCATCACCTTCAGTATAACAGAAAGTTAATTGCAGACATTCAGTTGCAGATTTGAGTTCTGTGGGGTCAGATGGATATCCAATTAATATCAATAGCCTATGCTGCTGTAGTTGATATGAATGTACATTGTACGTGAATGTACATGGTAACGTGGCGAAGTACTTAAACTGCGACCGACGGCAGATTTTAAAGGAGATACTGTAATGATCTGAAATAACCTCAGACTGTGAAATAATGACTATTTTTTATATTTTATCAAAATATTAGTATTAAATTAAGATTGTGTCCACTATGAGTGGGTCCTATAACATTATGAGTAATTCCTACTGAATCTAGAATGGCTACAACTGCTGCTTTAAAGAGTCTCCCTGATTATCAAAATCAATATTAAAGTCAGCAAAAATGAATGCTTTATATAAAGAAGTAGAAGCGGGATTTGTGATGAAATCCGCACATTCTGAAAGAAAATCAGAGTAGGGTCCCTGGGGGTCTATAAATAATAATTAATGGAATTGACTGACCAGACTTGTTTCTGAAAGCTGCATTTGTTATGTTGGTGTAAAAAACAAAAATTTGTGTTTAGTTTTTTTTGTGTGATCCTTAGATTATTATTATAAATAACTGTTATTTAGACAGGGCTGGTGTATTTAACTGTACCCAGGAGAATTTGCTTCATTTTATGGTAGATATTCAAATGGTTCAAAACACATTTCTGTAAAACATTAAATTAAACACCTGATCAGAGGTCAGAAGTGCTGGCTGTGTGTTTAGTCTTCTCTATTGTAACGTTACGCAAGTACACAAACTTTCTGGTAATTTCTATATTTGCATTTTGCTCTGGCAACAGACACAATCTCAATATGGTGGACCCTGAATGACGACTCAGCAGATGGTCAGTTTGTCTGCTCCCTGGCTTTGGCTCCGGACAGTGACTGGTTTACAAGTCCTGTTCTGGACTATGACTTGTCTTAGAGAACCTGTGCTTGCTAAGAAACAACGACTTTAAGGGTAAGAGGTAGGCGTACATCAAGACTCTTCCCTGTTCTGCCAGCAAGGTGGTGGAATGAACTTCCCCATGATGTCTGAACAGCTGTCAGTCACTGCCCAGCTTCAAACGACGGGTGAAGATCTTTACTCTTTCTGAAACACTTACACTAGCACTTTTTCATTGTTTTTTCATATTTAAAAAAGTTATATTATTCCTGAAAACGGAGTTTTAGTCTGATGGTATTTTAATTCTGTAATCTCATTAACCAGTGTTGATTTATTCACAGGAAAAGAGATTCAAAGCACTTTTGTACGTTGCACTGGATAAGGGCATCTGCTAAATGCAGTAAATATAAATGTAAGCTGAGCTGCGATGTCCAACACCCTGACCTGAGTCTTCATCTACTCACCCTGCTAAAAGTGCTCCGAGTATCCATCAAGATATAAATCAACACTCATTCACTAAATTGCAAACTTACCATCAGTCTAAAACTCTGTTGGGAGGAAAAACTGTGCACTTTTTTAACTAAGATGTAAAACACACAGGGAAATGTAACACACTTCATACCTAACAGGAAGTAATTAAATAGTGGCCTACAGTGGACTTGGTAATGAGGGTCACTCTGAAACTCTGCTTTCTATGATGTACACTGTGGAACGTTTCATTGCCTTCATGGTCGAGTGCTGGGATGTGATGGTGGATTAACCTGGGAAAAGTGAATGAAAGGATCCCATACCAGTGTACAATTTTACTAACAACAAGGATAAAGAGAGAGAACATGTGAGGAGGAGGAATGGACTGAGCAGAATAATAAAAAAAACTTTTCGTGGGGAAATTTCCAAAAAGTGGTGTAGAAAGAAGAGTAAATAAAACTCCATTTATTTTTCTTCTAAACTTTATATAAAATGATTATATTTTTATAGGAGTTTTTGTAGGAAATATTATATAATACATCATATACATATTATATACATCCAGGTGTGTGTGTGTGTGTGTGTGTGTGTGTATGCAGGCACTAAAGATGGCACTGATCCCATACTGGGTTGATCACCTGATACTAGTAAGAAATAGAGATCAGATCAGAGAGAAAATAAAGAATGGATTGGGTCTGATCCTGTAGCATAAAGATAGAAACTCTATTAAATACTAACTAAAGGACAAAGTAATACATGTGATTTGAACTCCTTCTGCTCTGGGCTTTTTCACATCAACTCCTCAGATCCTGTAGATAAACGTGTTCTCGGTTTGCAGACACGGAAATGCAGGAACACTGGAGTCTTCACACACAATTGTTCATCACCATTAAACACTAGAAGAGAAAGAAGTGAATCAGTAACAGAAAACTAGAAGGAGGTGTTTGATGATCAGCAGCAGGTAATTATCTCTGCTTCAAGGAAACCAGGATTTGATTCCAGTGTATCATTTGTCCTTCAACATTTCTTCATGCTTATATAATATCTTTGGTAGAACATTTAGTGAGAACAAATGAGAAGGTGCAGAAGATGAAAGAGGAACATGAGCAGAGATTTGCATCACATCACTGCACTTCTCCAATCCCAGGCTGTAGAGTTTTTACTGATTTTAATAAAGATCACTGCTGTGGAGCTTCTCTCTTGTTCTACATTGATATTAAAGTGCAGAGAGTGTGTACGGTGGCCAAGAAGTGCAAAACACAAACAAATCAGAAAACAAATCATACAAAGTGGAGAAGGGAGGTAAAGTGTGTGAATGAAACAGTTACTGATCATCATCATGACTTTTAGGTCTATTTATTGCTAAAAGGTAAAAAAGATTTAGAAAAGCTGGAACATTTGATTGAAGTGAAACTTTAAGTTGCAGAAAGCCGTTATGATCAACATCACAAATACATTCATTTATTCCCCATTTGCACTAAAAAGTTTTCATGTTCCTGAACATCTGCTGGATTTTTACTCGTGTTTGTATTAAACCCATAAAAACAGCACCAATTCAGTTTATTCTTTTCCATTTCACTTCCTTTTCTACACAATCATATGATCATTTTACTTCCCCAAATAAAAAGTTCAGTAGTAGCTGAGTATCTTTCCTGCTCTTTGTATATTTGGGGCCATAAACAAAGTGTTTACATTTTCATCTGTGGCATCAAGCAGACGATCAGAGTGTGTGAACGTGTTCCTCAGTGTGTGTGTGTGTACAATACACAGAACACTAATTTAAACTAACAAATAAAACTAAAAAAATAAAACTACAAACTTCCTCCTCAGAACATTGATGCTGAACCTAAAAGCTCTGCTTCAGTCTCACTATTAGAGAATGTGTGTTACTGAGGAGCAGGTCATGTGACTCTCAGAGAGATGATCTTACCTCAGTATCTCCAGTTTACAGTGAGGATTCTCCAGTACAGCAGAGAGACACTTCACTCCTGAGTCTCCTACTTTATTCCAAGACAGATCCAAATCTCTCAGGTGTGAGGGGTTTGATCTCAGAGCTGAAGTGAGAGCAGCACAGCCTTCATCTGATACTCCACAATTATACAACCTGCAGATACACAATGACACACTTCACTCTCTCAGTTTCTACACATTACACATCCTTTGTGTTCTCCCTCGTTTCTGCAGTGTTGGTGTGAGGTCCAGTCACAGACACTGATGGAAGTCCTCGTCTAGACAGTCATGAAGTGCGAGTTGCCCGACTACAAAATAGACAGATTTAATTTGTGTAAAATAAGTTGCAGCAGATTTCTCCAGGACTTACAAAGTAAATCAAAAATATATAATTTATCAACGAAAATAAATGAATTTAAAGATGATTTAATCGAGATAAATATTTGTACTGCACTTTGATTCATCTCAGACTGCTGACACAAGAAAACTGCAGTAAATGACCAGTAGGTGGCAGTGTAAGGTGTATTTCAGCTCATGTTCACAGCAGGGGATTAGAAGTAGAGCAGCACTAATGCCTAAATAAATGTGCAGGAAAAAACAGAAGTAAATTTGCGATTTTTTACTCTTAGAAGATCTTAAACATTTGCAGTTCAATAAAGAAGTTGTAAAAGAAGATGAGATGAATGAGAGCAGCAGCACAAACACACGTCGCTCTGAGAAACAGAGAATGGAACTGGGAAGTCCAGAGCAATACAAGCTGACACACACTTCATCATTCTGCAAAAGGAGCAGAGGGGAATCTCTGACAATGAAGAATAATATGGTAAGACGTCTAGAAACAGGTTGAAAAAGCAATGATGATGATTTGAAGATGATGTGTGTGTTATGGTGGACCGTCTCCCTTCTCTTGTCCAATCACAAGATAATATTAAACCTGACCAATGATTATTGCTGTGATTGAGATTCCTGTCATTATGTGTACAAGAGGTGTGAAGGTATTGCTGCTTTCTGTTCAAAGTCATGAATCAGATTCTTTCTCTCTGTTTAACTGGAGTTTTATTCACACATGGATCTAATTCTCAGTGCATTAATGATTAGTGGAAGTGAGAAGTTTAATTACTGATAGATTTGTTCTGGATGTTGTACTGCTACAGCAAATTTCACCTGAAAAACAACACCGTATACAACAATTCACTGCAGCTTTTAGTGAGTTCTTGTGTCTCTCAGAGAGATGATCTTACCTCAGATCTTTCACTTTACACTCAGGATTCTCCAGTAGAGCAGAGAGACGCTTCACTCCTGAGTCTTCTAGTTTATTCCCAGACAGATCCAGTGTATTGACAGTCAGATGCAGTTCTCTTAGACTAGAGGTTTCTGAGTTGAGCACTGAGGTCAGAACTTCTCCACTTCTCCCTGCAATTTCATTGCATCTGATACTGAAGGAAATAAAAGATAATAAACAGAAATGCAGAAGATCAAACAAGTTCTCAAAGCTTCACTGCAGCGTCTCACTTTCAACATCACACACATCAGTTGAACACAATGATTAAATGGTGGAATAATAAGAATTGACAGTTGGAGATGTTCAGATTTGGCTTGGCAAGAGTTTCAGCTGAGGAACATCATCACACACACGTTGTATAAACATGGAGGATGAGATCCGGGAATCCAAATGGGAAAGTAAGAGAGTCTGATCTAAAAGGTTTCTAAGAGGAGAAAGGAAAAACTCTAAAGAGTCCTGCGGAGTTCGATTCATCTGAACAGCTCAGACCTTTGATTTGTTCTCAACACTGTAACAGTAGAACAATTTCATTCAGCTTCACTTACATTGCTTTTCTGGATGCTGCAATCACAGGCATCACTCTCACAAGAATCTCATCTCTGATCTTATCTGGAGTGATGTATTTATTCAGATCAAATTCCTCCAGATCCTGTGCTGATGTCAGTAACACAAACACCAGAGCAGACCACTGTGAAGGAGAAAGTTCACTTTGTGTTCCAGATTTCAGATACTGCTGGATTTCCTCCACTAGAGAATCATCACCCAGTTCATTCAGACAGTGGAACAGATTGATGGATTTCTCTGTAGGAAGATCTTCACTGATCTTCTTCTTGATGTACTAAACTGTTTGCTCTTTGTTCTGGGAGCTACTTCCTGTCTGTGTTACTAAGGAATGTAGAAGTTTCTGATTGGACTCGAGTGAGAGACCCAGAAGAAAGCGGAGGAAAAGATCCAGATGTCCAGTCTCACTGTCTAAAGCCTGATCTACAGCACTCCTGTGAACATCTGAAAGTGTCCTACAGACCTGATTCTCTTTAAGAACATTTCTCTGCTCCTTCATGAAGGTGAGGTGCACATACAAAGCTGCGAGATTTTCCTGAATGCTCAGATGAACAAAGCAGTACACTTTACTCTGGTGAAGCCCAAACTCCTCTCTAAAGATCTGCGTACACACACCTGAATACACTGCTGCTTCTGTCACATCAATGTCACTCTCTCAGGTCTTCCTCATAGAAGATCAGGTTTTGTTTCTCCAGCTGCTGGAAAGCCAGTTTCCCCAGTTTGAGAAGCATTTCTTCATCACTCTCCTGCTTCTGTAGGTACTTCTCTCTTATGATGTTGGTCTGAATGATGAGGAAGTGTGTGTACATTTGAGTCAGAGTCTTGGGGATCTCTCCACTTTCTGCTTCACCCAACATTCTCTCTAGAACAGCAGCTGAAATCCAGCAGAACACTGGGATGTGGCACATGATGTAGAGGCTTCTTAATGACTTCAGGTGTATGATGATCTTATTGGCCAGGTTCTGATCACTGATCCTCTTGCTGAAGTACTCCTCCTTCTGAGGGTCATTGAACCCTCGTACCTCTGTGACTCGATGGACACACTCAGAGGGGATTTGATCAGCTGCTGCTGGTCTGGAGGTGATCCAGATGAGAGCAGAGGGAAGCAGGTTCCCTTTGATCAGGTTTATCAGCAGCACATGCACTGGTGCGGATTCAGTTACATCACACACTCTCACTGTCTTCTGGAAATCCAGAGGAAAACGACACTCATCCAAACCATCAAAAATAAACAAAACCTTCTCAAACCTGGAAATGTCCATTTCTTTCATATCCTTAAAAAACACATGAAGGAGCTCCACCAGACTAAGTTTCTGCTCCTTCATCAAATTCAGCTCTCTGAAAGGAAGTGGGAATATGAGGTGGAAGTCCTGATTTGTTTTCCCTTCAGCCCAGTCCAAAACAAACTTCTGCACAGAGACTGTTTTTCCAATTCCAGATACTCCCTTTGTCAGAACTCTCCTGATGGGTTCTTCATCTTGTTCAGATAAGAGCTTTTTCAGAACGTTCCTGTTGGGTTCTTCATCTTGTTCAGATAAGAGCTTTGTCAGAACGTTCCTGATGGGTTCTTCATCTTGTTCAGATAAGGGTTTTGTCAGAACTCTCCTGATGGCTTTGTCTTGTTCAGGTAGGGGTTTAAAGATGTCACTGCATTTAATTGGTGTGTCCTCAGTTGGGATCCTCCTGGATGCTGCCTCGATCTGTTTCACCTCATGTTCTTTATTGACGTCTCCACTGTCTCCCTCTGTGATGTAGAGCTCTATGTAGATCTCATTCAGGAGTGTTCGGTTTTCCTGCTTTAGCATCAGTCCATTCAAACACTCAAACTTCTTCTTCAGATTGGACTTGAACTTCTCCTGAAATTCATCCGCAGCAGTGGATTCTGGGTCGTGTCTGTGACAGGGTGAAGAAGGAAGACATGGTGAGACATGGGCTCCAATGATTAGAGTAGAAGTTCACATTTTTCCTGCTAGATAGATCTTTATGATGTTCTCACTGTGGATTTACTTTATTCTACTGGAGGTTTTCTATCATCTAATCACTCTGTAGTTACTAACAGCAGAGAGCTTTAGAATAGCAGTGTGTCAGTGTCACAGTCATGGTGTTGGTTTTGATCATACCCTGTAGCTGTGATGATGTTCTTCTCTCTTCTGTCTCCTGCCTTCTGTAGAACACTGGGAACAAAAACAACAAGTGTTAAAGATCTCAACGTTCCTCACTTTAATACTGGAGTCTAAACCTGAACACAAATTGTACTCCAATAATTGTAGTGAGAGCAGGAACACTTGGAGAACACAGAGCTGAATACAACTCCAACATTGTGCACCTGGAGAATTAAATGTGCTCCTGTTTTCATTTCACACTTTTTCCTACTTTTCTATTCTTCCAACACAAACTTCCAAAAGTATTGGAACAGGAAGTCCAGTTCTTTGGGTTTTTGCTCGACATTGAAGACATTTGGATTTGAGAGTAAAAGATGAAAATTATATAATAGATCAGAATTCCAGCTTTGGACATTAACTGTGACTGTAAATATGAGAATTATGGGATGTTACCTGTGTACAGGTAAGGAGATTCCAGTTCTGAAGTAGAGAGGACGATTCATAGACCGATCACTCATCATGGAGACACAGCTGGGTTCTGGGGAGTGTGATCTCTCTCTCTTTCCTTTACTGTTTAAATGATAGAAATAGACATGAGACAGAATATCATTGTTTAAAAATTTGAATTTGTATCATAATGTATCACAATATTTCTGGTAACTCTTCAAATTTATTACAGTTAACTTGAAATAGTGTTGCACGATTAATTGTATCACAATTGTGATGTTTGTTAGTGTGATTGTATGGCGAACACATACTTTCTGAAAACAGTTTGCAGATTTCCCTTAACAAAACAAATAAAAACACCAGATAACCGCAGTGCTTGTGCGGTGTGTGTGTGTGTGTGTGTGTGTGTGTGTGTGTGTGTGGTCACGTGATTTTAAGGTGTGCGGCGCGGCGCAGGTGACACACTTGCGGTAACGCACATCTTTCCTCGTACTCACGCCGGGACACACACACACACACACACACACTCTCGGTAACGCACATCTTTCGTCTTACTCATGCCGGGACACACACAAACACACACTCGCTAAAAGTATCAGTCAGCTCTGCATGGTATCTCTCTATCTCTGTCTCTCTCTCTCTCTCTCTCTCTCTCTCTCTCTCTCTCCAGGGTCTGTTACATTACGTGTAACAGGTCAGTTTCTAGCATTTGGAACCCTGGATGAGATTCCTATTGTAGCCCCACCACAATGCTCCACTCCCACACCACACAAATCATCAGCAATCTTCCATAAAAACACACAAACACATTTAATAATAATGACTGCAAAATGGCCTGAATTTAAGTGTGTAAACACGTCCTGTATCTTAAACTTCAGCAGAAAAACAGCTAAATAATGGAAATGGGCAGCGGCAGGACTTTATTCATGTGCTGAGTTTCCCCACTGGTTCCTACGGATTGCCCACGGATTACCCTCACTTCCCGGATTACCCGTTTCATTATGGACATTACCTTCCTTACGGATTATACTTTTCTAAGTGGATTATACTTCCCTAAAGGATTATACCTGCATCACGGACCAAACCAGCATTACAGTTCGTAACACTCCCTGTCCTCTGTTTGTGTGCTGAATGATTCCATAAACATGATAGAGTTACTTTCGTTTCCGACTCGTGGTTGCCACCTGACAGAGATGTTACCTGTGTACAGGTGAGGGGTTTTCATTTCTGAAGTTGAGAGGACGATCCATAGACCGATCACTCTTCATGGAGACACAGCTGGGTTCTGGGGAGTGTGACCTCCTGCTCTTTTCTTTACTGTTTAAAATGATAGAAATGGACATGAGAGATCATTTCGGTATAATAATAAGGTATAAGGTATAATCACAATATTTCTGTTCAAAATTCATTATAATCTTTATCACTTCTTACACACTAGGAATAGTAGCATACAGAACACAGATTGTGAACAGGGAACAAACACCCCTGCAGTATAGTTTCCTAAAAATCCACACCCTTGTTTCATTTAACTTCAAATACAACAAAATGCTAATAGTAGCAGATCTCCATAGTGCTGTTTATATACACATGCTACCAGTGTTGGGCAGTAACGCGTTACTTGTACACACACCGGTAATGCGTTACTTTTGACAGTAACTAATACTGTAACGCGTTACTTTTAACAATAAAGTAACGCCGTTACCGTATGGTGCGTTACCTGTTACTTTTTTAAATTAATGAATTTGGGCTGAAGTGTAGACTACAGTCTAACCTGTTTACAGCAGTGACACATTGTAGGATTGGTGGATGAACCACTGTAAACAGGAAGAAGACGCATTGTAGGATTGGTGGATAAACCACTGTAAACAGGAAGAAGATGCACTGTGGGCGTGTCCGTTTATTCAGGTCTGTGCAGCAGTAATGGCAAGTCGAGGCGAGAGCAAGTCGAGTTTCTCAAAGTGGAAATATGCTCATTATTTCACTTTAGTTGAGCATAAAGACAAAAACGTTTAAGTCAAATGTATGCTGTGTCTTTCTGGTTCGAAGCTCGTATCTACTGCGATAAACAGCAACTCCAATCTGTTGAAACTCCAGGAACTCCATGATAGAAGCTAGAAGCTAACCCGGTGTTCTGTTTTCATACTTCAGCTGTAAAAGGAACATTTTTAAGAGCTCAACACAACAGCAGAAGCCACTTTAGATTTTGATTGTGAATATATTAATCAGCTTGTTTTGTTATTTATTTCAGAAATCCTTGTGATATATTCAGTTTGTGCTGGTCTGACTTCAATAAAATAGTGTTTAAAAATGACTTTATGTTTGTCAGTTTTGTGTTTGTATAGACCATAACACATAAAAGGGCATTAATGGGAACATTAAAGAAGGTTCTTTAAAAAAGTAACAAAAAGTTACTTTTAACAGTAACGCATTACTTTTTGGTGTAAGTAATCAACAAAGTAACTGAGTTACTTTTTGAATGAAGTAACGAGTAACTGTAACTAGTTACTATTTTTTAGTAACGAGCACAACACTGCATGCTACCATGTCTGGAATAGGCTAAGAGCAGGAACAAACAGTTCTTCACAAAGAGACAATGGAAACATGGAGTATAAATACAAAAACTAATCAAAAGGCAAAAAATAAACAGTTGTGGGACATTATTTCATCAACCACTTTTTCAAGTGAGTGCTAAAGATTTATTCTTACTATAAATATTAGTTATGATTTCTATAGAAACTCCATAATGCAGATATGAACAGTTCATTAGTAAAACACTAGAACATGGCAGGTTACCAGTCTTTTGAGGGTGAGGTCACATGATCTGTCCTATGATCAGGGATCTCCATTTTTAATGTAGACACAGAGTCCTGAAGACGCAGATCTCTTCTGCTGGACTCAATCTAATTAATAGGAAACATAAAAACAAACATGCAGTTAAAACTGGGGGAAAATCTTCCTCTAAAGTCCTATTACAGGTGAAAGCCATAGACATAGACACTGACGCCTCATTGGCCGCTTTGGTCCGTTGCTGCAATACGCCAATGCTGCTGCAATCTTGGTCCAGGTGAGAGTTTCCTGTAAACAAATGCACCCAAACAGCATATATAACAACATAACAATAACAGAGTCATAACAGCAATAACCCTCCAAAAAAATAGAGATATTCTGATGATTAATAGAAATTATATAGTCTTTAATGTTAACCCAGCCATTAGGGTTGCACTCAAGCCCGGATAAATGAGGATCTGGTATAAATCAGAGCTTTATACCGGATCGGTTGAGGCCAGAGTTACCAAAGACCACAACAGGTATCGTTAACAACAGGGTCCCGGTGGAAATTGGACTACTGTTGGCCAAAGGAGGTGAAGGAGAGGAGGAAGACGTCTACAGAGACAGCAGGAAAAGGAGCAGTGTAGGAGAGTAGAGGTTAGAGTGGGCACTTTAAATGTTAGTACTACGACTGGTAAAGTGAGAGAGGGACCTGATATGATTGAGAGGAGAAGAGGAAGGAATATATGTTGCGTGTTCAGGAGACCAAGTGGAAAAGAAGTAAGACCAGGAACATTGGAGGTGGATTTAACTCTTCTTTCATGGTGTGGATGGAAAGAGAAATGGTGTAGGGGTGATTCTGAAGGAAGAGTACAGTAAGAGTGTAGTGGAGGTGAAGGGGGTTTCTGATAGAGTGATAAAGTTGGAAGTTAAAGGGGTGATGTTAAATGTCATCAGTGCCTATGCTCCACAAGTGGGTTACATTTACATTTACATTTGTGGCATTTAGCAGACGCCCTTATCCAGAGCGACGTACAAAAGTGCTTTGAGTCTCTAGTAATGAATAAAACTACACTGGTACGCAAGATTATAAACTTAATATAAATATAACTCGAATTCTACAAACTTGGAAAGTGCTAATTTAGGTATTTCAGGAAGAGGTAGGTCTTCAGTCGTCGTTTGAAGATAGTCAGGGACTCTGCTGTACGGACATCTAGGGGAAGTTCATTCCACCACCTCGGTGCCAGAACAGAGAAGAGCCTTGAAGTGTACTTACCTCTCATTCTGAGAGAAGGTGGTACCAGTCGAGCAGTGCTGGAGGATCTCAGACAGCGTGGTGCAGTGCGAGATGTGATGAGGTCACTGAGGTATGATGGTGCTGGTCCATTTTTGGCCTTGTAGGCAAGCATCAGTGTTTTGAATCTGATACGTGCAGCTACTGGAAGCCAGTGAAGGGAGCGCAGCAGTGGGGTGGTGTGGGAAAACTTGGGCTGATTGAACACAAGTCGTGCAGCTGCGTTTTGAGCTGCACGACTGTGAGTTGTGAGATGGAGGAGAAGAAAAAATTATGGAGTGAGTTAGATGAAGTGGTAGATAGTGTACCTAGGAATGAGCGATTGGTGATTGGGGCAGATTTAAATGGGCATGTAGGTGAAGGGAAGAGAGGTGATGAGGAGGTGATGGGTAGGTATGGTCTTAAGGAGAGGAATGTGGAAGGGCAGATAGTAGATTTTGCTAAAAGGATGGAAATGGCAGTTATGAACTTATTTTAAAAAGAATGAGGAGCATAGGGTGACATAAAGGAGTAGAGGGAGGGGCACACAGGTGGACTATGTTCTATGTAGGAGATGCAACCTGAAGGAGATTGGAGACTGTAAGGTGTTGGCAGGGGACAGTGTAGCTAGACAGCTTCGGATGGTGGTCTAAAGGATGGTTTTGGAGGTGAAGAAAAAGAGGAGGAGGGTGGGGACTGAAAGGAGAATAAGATGGAGGAAAACGAAGGAGGAAGACTGTAGTGTGAGGTTCAGGGAAGAGGTCAGACAGGGGCTCGGTGGTGGTGAAGAGGTGCTGGATGATTGGGCAACTACTGCATAAGTAATAAGGGAGACAGCGAGAAACTTGGTGTGACATCTGGAAATAGAAAGGAGGACAAAGAGACGTGGTGTGGAATGAGGAAGTGCTGGAACATAAAAGAAGAAAGAGGTTGGAGAAACAGAATTGGGATTGAGAGAGATAATAAAAGTAGGCAGGAGTACAAGGAGATGCGGCAGCATAGGCATCTGAGGAGCTGTATGAGACGTTGGACACTAGGAAGGACAAAAGGATTTGTAGCGATTGGCCAGGCAGAGGAACCGAGCTGGGAAGGATGTGCTGCAAGTTAGAGCAATAAAGGATGGAGATGGAAATGTGTTGACTACTGAGGAGAATGTGTTGAGAAGATGGAGGAAATATTTTGAGCAGCTGATTTGTGCAGGAAAATAAGAGAGAGAGAGAAGGTTGGATGGTGTGGAGATGGTAAGGCAGAAAGTGGATAGGATTAGTAAGAAGGAAGTGAGAGCAGAGATTAAGAGGATAAAGAGTGGAAAGTTGAAAGTCGGTTGGAGGTGTTGAGGTGTTCATTGGGAGTGATGACGAAGGACAGCATTAGAAATGAGTTTACGGACAGCGCATGTGGCATGGCTTTAAAAAGGTAGTTCATGCTGGAAAACGCTCCAATGTGGCTGAATTACAACAATTCTGCATAGATGAGTGGAGCAAAATTCCTCCACATCGCTGTAACAGACTGATTGCAAGTTATCGCAAACGCTTGATTGCAGTTGTTGCTGCTAAGGGTGGCCCAACCAGTTATTAGGTATATGGGCAAACACTTTTTCCACACAGGGCTATGTAATTTTGGATTTTGTTTTCACTCAATAATAAAATATTTCATTTAAAACTTCATGTTGTGTTCACTTATGCTATCTTTTACAAATATATTTAAATTAGTTTGATGATCAGAAACATCACAAAAAAAATAAGAAATCAGGACAAAACACTTTTTCACACTAGTGTAGATAGATAGATAGATAGATAGATAGATAGATAGATAGATAGATAGATAGATAGATAGATAGATAGATAGATAGATAGATAGATAGATAGATAGATCTTTCCACAAACTCCATTACATAGAAAACACAAACGCATTATTTCGATAGAAAGTCGTTTCTAGGAAAAACTCACCCACTTTTCTTCAGCACTTGGACATGAATCTCACCGCTGTTGAAGATCTTTGTGTTTTTCCAACCACTCCTCCAAATAGAGTCGAGGCTGAGAAACACTTTCACTTTTGGAAAACCGACTCGACTCTTTGAATCGACACTTTGATGAGTTGGAAAAATAATTATTTTAATCGCACTCCGTCCAGTTCAATTTAATGATCAAGAATTTAAAGAGAAAGTGCTGTAATTAATAACAGCATGTAGTGGAGATTATGTGGAGGAAAGGAAAGTCAGCCTTTTTCTTTTTCTTCTCTTTCTTTTTTTTATGCACTTTCTTTTAGATTCTTACTTCATAAGTGATCTTACCATCATAAGTCAAGTCAAGTCAAGTCAAGTTTATTTGTATAGCGCTCTTCACAACAGACATTGTCTCAAAGCAGCTTTACACAAATCAACAGTGATGGTGAATGGTGTGAATTTGTCCCTGATGAGCAAGCCGTGGCGACTGTGGCAAGGAAAAACTCCCTTAGATGTTATGAGGAAGAAACCTTGAGAGGAACCAGACTCAAAAGGGGAACCCATCCTGATTTGGGTGACATCAAGAGTTTGATCATAAATCTTTCAACAATAAAGAACACTGGACAGTGAGAACTAACATGATTACTGGAGTATAAGATTATAAGTGATGTTCTTTCTGCAGTCTTATACAGTCTATATGGTTAGTAGCTCCGAGTTTTATGAGCTCAGCATTTGTGATCACCACAGATCCAGCATTAGCTTCTCCATGCCAGAGCCTTTAAACACTCCAGGAGGTCCAATGTCAAAACTCCACACATGTAGTGGGATCCAAATGTCACTGGTACGTCTCTAGATGGTTCGGGATGTTTGTGAGTTCGGCATCTACTTCTTCAAAGGTCCGTAATCATCACGAGGTGGGAGGTGACTGGAGCTGGCCAAACCTCAGGGTGTCTCGGGATGGGGAGAGAAAGAGAAGCAGTGGAGAGGAATTAGCGTAGCTGCTGTTCATGATATTAACAGCACAAGTTGATAATGTGCATGTGATCAGATGTTCTGGAGCACAAGGTTATGATGTGGTGTGTGTTATGTGTAGGCTTTGCTAAAAAGATATGTTTTTAATCTACACTTAAACTGGGAGAGTGTGTCTGAGCCCCGAACACCGTCAGGAAGACTATTCCAGAGTTTAGGAGCTAAATGTGAAAATGCTCTACCACCTTTAGTGGACTTTGCTATTCTAGGAACTACTAGAAGCCCAGAGTTTTGAGATCTCGGGGAGCGTGGCGGATTGTAGCGTGTTAAAAGACTGGATAGATACATGGGAGCCAAACCATTTAGTGCTTTATAAGTGAGAAGTAATAGTTTGTAGTCTATTCGAAACTTAACAGGAAGCCAATGTAGGGACAATAAGATCGGGGTTATGTGATCATATTTTTTTGACCTTGTAAGAACTCTGGCTGCTGCATTCTGGACTAACTGAAGCTTGTTTATTAATGATGCAGGACATCCACCTAGTAACGCATTACAGTAGTCTATTCTGGAGGTCATGAACGCATGGACGAGCTTCTCTGCATCGGATATGGACAACATATTTCTTAGCTTAGAAATATTTCTAAGGTGAAAGAAGGCTGTTTTTGTAACTTGATTGATGTGATTTTTGAAAGACAAGTCGCTGTCTAAAATAACACCCAGGTCTTTTACCGTTGAACTAGCGGTTACAGAACATCTGTCTAAATGCAGGTTGAGATGCTGGAGCGTCTGTATACTAGTTTTTGGGCCGATGAGCAAAATCTCAATCTTATCAGAATTTAAAAGTAGAAAGTTATGGGTCATCCAATCTCTTAGTTCCTTAACACACTCAGTTATCCGGGTTAATTGAGCTGTATCGCCTGGTTTAGATGAAATATATAGCTGAGTATCATCAGCATAACAATGGAAGCTAATTCCATGCCTTCTAATAATATTTCCTAACGGAAGCATGTATATTGTGAAGAGCAGGGGTCCTAGAACTGAACCTTGCGGCACGCCATAATTTACTTGCATTAGCCTGGATAGCTCTCCATTTAAATCTACGAAATGGTAACGATCGGACAGGTAGGATTTAAACCAGCTTAATGCCTGTCCCTGAATGCCGATGTAATTTTGTAAGCGATCTAGGAGGAGATCATGGTCTATAGTGTCGAATGCAGCACTAAGATCTAGTAAAACCAACAGCGAAATGAAGCCTTGGTCTGAAGCTAAAAACAGGTCATTAGTTATTTTAACTAGAGCAGTTTCTGTGCTATGATGGGGCCTAAAACCTGACTGAAATTCTTCAAAGATATTGTTCTCTTGCAGGTG
This sequence comes from Silurus meridionalis, assembly GCF_014805685.1. NCBI lineage: Eukaryota > Metazoa > Chordata > Actinopteri > Siluriformes > Siluridae > Silurus > Silurus meridionalis. The sequence continues at coordinate 5,381,401 of NC_060906.1, read as the reverse complement.
GGAACATAACTGTGCAGCGACAATCTTTTCTAAAATCTTAGACATAAATGGGAGATTTGAAATTGGTCTGTAATTTGATAACGTGTTTGGATCCAGATTAGGTTTTTAATGAGGGGCTTAATAACTGCTAACTTGAGGGATTTAGGGACGTGACCTAAAGATAGTGAGGAGTTAATAATATTTAGAAGAGGTTCACCAGTTGTATATAACACTTCCTTCAGTAATTTAGTAGGAATTGGATCTAACTGACATGTTGTCGATTTAGCTTTGGCAATAACATTATACAGCT
>NC_060906.1:5317684-5381012 GCF_014805685.1 Silurus meridionalis | reverse complement strand
GTAATATGAGGCATTGCAACTTGTCGAGCGGTACTTTTGGTATTTTCGCTCTGTTTCTACACGGACGGTTTTACTTGTCGGACCTGCGCTTCAGCGCTGATTTGAGACTTGGCACATCAATAAAACAAAAATTTTGTGTTTATTTTTTATTTTTTTAAATATCCGACTAATAAACACACTTCGTGATTAAATGTGTTACATTGAAGGTTTCAATTTCGTTATTTATATTTGTTTATATTCTTAATAAAAAATTATAACGTTTCAGTAAATCATAAATAATTAATCAAATATCATTTCTTTAATACGTTTTATAGAATTTAACCATACTTATATAAATATAAAAAACTCAAATAATTTAACTAGTAATTTATCTATGTCTAATAATATTCTACATACATAAAAATAGGATAGATGTTATAAAATAGTTAATAGAATATATAAAAGAAACAACGATTTTATTTAATTTTTATTTAATTTGCTAAATTATTAATGATTCACTGAGAACTCGCCCATTTTTAATAAAAAAACAAATATAAAATGGGCGAAATTAAAACTTTAATCGCAACACAAATGTATTCACGACGTCCTTTCTTTAGTCAGATATTTAAAAAAATATATATATTTGTCGCCATGTCTAAAATTAGCACTAAAATCTGGCATGAAGCGCATTTCCGACAAGTAAAAACCGCCCGTGTGGAAACAGAGTAGAAATACCAAATGTACCGCTCGGTGACAAGTTGCAATGCCTCATATTACCACCAGGCGGTAGCATTTACTACTACAAAATCGCCGATGTACAGTTTTTATTTAACTTGTTAAAATTACACTTAAACTGAACAAGAGTCTGTTATGATCAATATTATCTATCTATCTATCTATCTATCTATCTATCTATCTATCTATCTATCTATCTATCTATCTATCTATCTATCTATCTATCTATATTATATACTCGCTCTGTGAAAACCTAAAATCTAGCAGGAAAAATGAACCAGCTCTCTGTTACTCTGAAGCCATGAAAAGCACCAGATGTGCTTAATTTCTCTGGGAACTTAATATACAATACAACATTCAAACAGATAGATGGATAGTTTTTTTGAAAGTAATTAAAAGTATGTGATTAGTTGGTTTATCATACACATCTAATTCAGTGCAAATTGCATGTATATCAGTATGCTGCTGTGTACAGATGTGTGATTGTAAGTATGTGTACCCTGGCATTTTGGCATTATCTCTTTCTCTCACATTTATTTCAACAACTTGTTTTTCAATGACAGAATCTTTGGGAACAGTTTCCCACTGATTACAGTTCCATTAAAAGATTTTTGGAAGAATTGAAATGTGTATCTCAGGGGTTTGGGATAGCTCAGATTGACTGCATAGATCAGGACAAGCAGGATGACATGCTGCAGGAATGCTCTTTAATCCTGCAATCACTTGTTTACCCTCCAAAACAATCCCTGCCTCTAAAAGACTGCCATCTGTAGAACCCCGTTTGGTGACAATCTTCAATGTGTGTTGTTTCAAGTCAACAGGGTTCAGTTCACAATGACTGTACTAAAAAACAAACAAAAAAAAACGGTTTAATTATAGGGTATTGCTTGCAAGCCTGTGTTCTTCTCCCCACTGGTCTTCTTACACATCAGTGACTGCACCTCCAAACACCTGCCTTTTCTGCAGACACTAAAGATCTGTGAAATACATAGTCAAAAGATTTTATTTTAGCCATCATTTTACTGTAACAACAATGTAAAAGAAATAATCAACTTTCTACCATACAGACATGTGCAAAACATGACATGAGAAAACATTTTTATAAATGTAATTGTAATGATCTTTATATAGGCTTCCTAAACAGACCATGAAACACTTTCAGCTTGTTCTAAATCCAGCTGCTGAAGTCTACTAAAGGAAGTGAGTAAATTAATCTAATACAAGTCTTTACACAGGCTTTTACTAAACAACACAACTCACTTTAAAGCACTGTTGCTCAAATGTATTAATACCAGCATTATAACAAGACATCATTAGTTACACCTGTTCAACTTGTCTCGAGTACTGTATTTCTCAAACTTTTCACACACAACTATCTCTAGGGTTTACAAAGAAGGGTCTAAAAAAGGAAAATATCCAGTGAGCAGTAGATCCCTGGGTGAAAATGCCTTGTTGATGCCAGAGGTCAGAGGAGAATGGCCAGACTGGTTTGAGCTGATAGAAAGGCAACTGAAACACAAATAACATCTTGTTACAACCGAGCTGTGCTGAAGAGCATCTCTGAATGCACAACACTTGAAACCTTGAAGCAGATGGGCTACAGCAGCAGAAGACCACAACGGTTCCGCTCCTGTCAGCTAAGAACAGGAATCTGAGGCTACACTTCACATGTGCTCACCAAAATTGGACAACAAAATATTGGAAAACCAATGCCTGGTCTGATTTATAACCTTGCCATGGCAGAATTTGGAGCAACCAACATAAAAGCATGGATCCATCTTGCCTTGTATCAACGCTTCAGGCTGGTGGTGGTGTAATGGTGTGGGGGATATTTTCTTGGCACACTTTAAGTCCCATAATACCAACTGAACATGGTTTAAATGCCACAGCCTACTAGAGTATTGTTGCTGACCATGTCCATTTCTCTGCAATCTGCTGATGGCTATTACCAGCAGGATAACACACCATGATCCTATCATGTCAATATGGACCAAAACCTCTAAGAAAGATTTTTAGCACCTTTTTGTCTATGACATGAATAATTAAGTCAGTTCTGAAGGCAAAACTTGAAAGATGTACCTAATGAAGTGTCTGGTGAGTTCTTTATGGTTCTATTCAAGCAATCAGAATTAGCATTTGAAGAATTGTGCTATATAATTAAGACTGGGGAGATCACAGTGGACTTCAGGAGTGTCCCCCTGGTATTGTCTTATAGTACTGAACACCCCTTTCTGATCCTTAAAACCCTCTTTATTCAGCCCACTCTGCACACAAATGCCAGACTACATCATCACACTGTCCCCAACCAACACATCACATTTCCAGATCAACTGCTGTTAACCTTTTGAATTCTTCTTTCACCTTCAAATGTATAGATAAATTGTTATTATCAAAATTGTAGTTTTTAGGAGGCATAACTTTTAAAGTCACATCAATACAATCCTGATTTATCTGTTCAAATTCAACGATATTCAGGAACTTGGAGGCCAAGTTAACACCTTGAACTGTGCCATGTTCCTCAAACCGTTCCTGAACAATATGTGAAGTGTTTCAGGGCACATGATCCTGCTGAAAGAGGCCACTGCCATTAGGCAATTCCCTAATAGTCTAATATATCCCACCCTTTAACATGTGCCCCAGTAATCAGTGTTATTCCCTTCACCTGTCAGTGCTTTAATTACAATGGCTGATCAGTGTATGTTATCCATCAGCTGCAACAAAGTGTAGAGAGTTGGGATCTTGAATGATTCCTATACTATATACAGTGAAAATACATATAAAATTGATAGTTCTTACTGTCACTCAGCAAGTGTGTGTCTCCTGTACAAAAGTTTCCTGAATCAGATATAATATAAAAAAAGAACATTTATGAGTTCATTCTTGTGTACAAAGTCATTCAAGTGAGGGCTGACAGTCGTGACCAAGTAATTGACTAGCTGGATAGTTTCCTACATTATCAGTGACTGGCATGGCTTTGACCTGTTCCAATGATTTACTAATGATTTACTAATAAGAATGATTTCCCCATGGACATGTAACATTTCCTGGTGTCTTTAGTCTATCTTTAGTTCAGATTTTAATCCCTAGCTCAGTATGAGCGCTGCTTAATGCTCTGCTGCCTCGTTTTCCTGCGCTTCTGGTGGAGTTACACACGAAAAGCTTACAGAAGAAAAATCCATACGTCAAGTGTTTTTAACTCAAAAACAACTCCAAAGTATAAATACCTATAAATACCCAGTTTGCTGTTAGATATATATTATATACTATATATATATATTATGCCAGAGATCAGAATAAAATAATTCAGTAATCAGGCTTAATGATGATATACAGGACACACATCTGAGCTCCAGATGTAAATCTGATCATGGAAACATTTTCCAAACATTTCAAAATGAATTCACTCACTTTCTTGTACTTATTTGGGACAGAATCGTGTCTCCAAAAACTCCATTAAGTGTTAAAATCCCACATCCTCAGCAAGAGGTAGGTGTTGATCATCCAGCACAATGAATTCAAACACTTTCTCTATTATTAGTTTTCTTTGTTGCTATCTATCTATCTATCTATCTATCTATCTATCTATCTATCTATCTATCTATCTATCTATCTATCTATCTATCTATCTACACAGTAAAAAATGGGGTGTTAATATTTCAGAGTAAAGTTATTTTAACCCAGATAGAGTATTTTCAACACTTTGGGGAGTAAAGTTGCTCTATCAGTGGAGTTAAAAGTGAGTGTAAAAATCTGCAGAAACGCAGTGACAATTTTAACTCTACAACAGTGATGAATACCCGCCACTCTGCTGTGCTTCTCAAACGGTTAGCACGAATTTCGGTGGAGGAAGATTGTGAAGGAGCAACGCTAGATCACTGATATTGCTAGGTAAGTAATATCCTTTGTTGTCCACACCAAAACGGTATTTTTTAACTTTACATAATTTTAAAAGTGTGAGGTCATATTACAAGTTATAGCAATCCGTACTCTGCCAAACTGTTCCTTAATTTGTTGCAATATTTTCATGAATGAAGTTGGTCAGAATGTTTTATCGTAAAATAACGTTAACTCCGTCACTATAACAACAAAAGATTTAATACAGTTAATAGCTATTCTTAGCTAATGTATTTTTAGCTTCCCAGGCAATGTTAATCTAGGTTTTTATATATACTGGTAATGTTAGCATGCATCTGATAGTTAATGTTGGTCTTATAAAACGATAACTTGGATCACTGATTGCATGACGTGTTTGTTTAACATGGCTTAACAATTTTAACGGATTACTGTTCGAACTAAAATAGCCAATGAGCTAGCTAACTTTGGCACAGTTATTTGGTAGCTAATTTGAGACTGTGCCTCTTAACTTTAACTAGCTTTAATTTGTAGAAAATAAACGTTATATTCAACCAGCACAACTTTGTCTTCAGCCGCCATTTGTAATTGCAGTGTAACATCTAAGTAATGCATGAGAGAAATGGATAGGTAACTCTTAGTTGAACCAGCCCTAAATTATGATTTTGAATATATATTTTCTTTGTTAACAGGGGCAAAATGCTGTTGCGTGTTCAATTCGGGAAAGAGCAGAAATACATCAAGATGTCTGAGTTGACATTCAATGCTTTTTTTGAAAGAAGGTGGGTTCATTAGGTTAAAGCTATAGCATATACATCACACAATGACAAAAGAATACAGCTTTAACCAATTATGTTATGATATCTAGTTAGGTCAATAATCATTTTCTCTTCAGTTACATAAAATTGGCTGCAGATACTTGTCTTCATCATTTAGTAAATACATGAGGCAAACTTAAATATGAACTTTAAATCTTGTGAGAAGGGAATGCATGTTTTTTATTAAATTTTTTAAACAGCGTGTCTAAAATTCACGCTGAATTAAAAAAAGCACGCAGCCAGACATTAAGGTGTATGACCAGTCAGGCACAGAAGTTGACATGGAGGTTTTGAAGAAATAGTGAAGGAGTCACCTGGAACTCTGAGAATCATGCTGGGCAATGGAGGACTTGGTATTTATTCAGACAATTCACAAATTAGTTTGTTTAGTGTAAAGGCTGGAATGAGAACATTTATTGTCCTCAAATACCAGTAACTTTTTCTTGTAGTATGTTTCTATATTTTGTTCCAATTTCATAATGAACAGGTGCCTCTCAATTATCATCATGCTCGGGTACATCTGATGAAACCATCATCCTGAATTACACGCTGTGTGACCCTGTTGAAGAAGAAGCCGCTGCCGAAGGAAGCCAGCCTAAAAGGCCATGCCACATACACTACGAGGCAAAAGCGGTAAGTGGTGGAAATTGCTAAGTCCAAGTTGCTTAAATTGTCCAATCTGAATGTTGTTTCACCATGGATAGTGTTCTTTAGATAACACTTTTTTTCAATCATTATCACATATGGTTTTACAATAACAGAAAGCACATTTCCACCTATACTTGATTGAAAAAATCTTAACATCAAAGCCTGGTGGTGAACAAATTATGCAAGAGTATGGAAAAACCAAATCCCTGACAGATGCCACCAGAAGACAGATGATTAACATACTTGCTGCTGAGATGACAGAAACACATGGGTAAGCATTAAGCATATAGCTGGGCTGTAAATAAACATTGATATTATTTTATAAATATTAATTATATAAATTGTGTTGTGCAATGTCATTTGAGTGTGATGTTACCTTTGAATTCATATGCTAGGACATCCCCCCCCAAAAGTGTCAGAGTGATGTATGCACAGGGGATAGTAGCTTTGTTTCCCTATCTAGAAGACCCATACTCACAACATGGATATGTAAGTAAATGGGTTATTGTAACATTATGCACATATTCACTCTTTGAAATGTTAATAGTACTCCTTTAAAATGTATTTATAATCAATTAGGAACATTACTACGATCCAGAGAGTGGTTCAGGATACCTTGCATGGCGATTGAAGACCATACAAAGAAAAACAGCAGAGTAAAGAGGTACCTCAGTCAGCAAATCTCCTAAAGGTATGTTTACTGATCAGTGACGTGATTATATTGGTGACCTGTGAATTGTACAGAAAGTTTTTAACATTTTATTTTGTCTTAAGTTGGTGGGCCAGGTCGTGTTTGTCAGCCCTCCACCTTTGACAGAGCGCCATCTGATGAGGATGTGGAAGCAGCTATTGCTGTTTTGAGACACTCTGCTGATGAAAAGACTGTCCGTGACAAAATGAAAATGACTTTCATATATCGGCAAGCAATAGTCAACGATGAAGCCAAATCATCAAATGTCTTCTTGGTCTTCCCACGATTTCTGGATACACCAGGACTGGTATGACATCTTAATTCACAGCATCACCAAAATATCCAATGTAGCATTATGTATCACTCATCACTTTTGTGTGTTACATTGCAGATAGAACAAGATTTCAGATTTCTGTTTGGTGAGGCCACGGCCAACAAATTTTTGGAGAAGTGGCCAACCACTTTTAAAGCAAAAGTAATAAAGGAAAGCCATGGACTTGTACCCACCACAGAACTCTTGGATTTGATGTGCAATGCTGAGTCAGCTGCTGAAGTTGAGAATGGTATGAATGGAACTGTTTTACTTGTTATTGTGGGTTATGTAGGTGTGTAGTGTACATTTTCGTAATGGTGCAAGTTGTCATGTTGAATGCTATGCTATGGCATAATGTAAACCAGGTTTTTATTTACTTATTTGTAGGCTGGGACAGTGATATGTCTGCCATTTTGCTGCTGCTACATCTGCTACCACCATCTGCACACGGTAGAAAGAGGCCGGGAAAGCTTTCTGCGTTTCAAGCTGTAGATCAGCTCATCAGATTTCAAAAGGTATGCTTAAAGGGTTAGTTCACTTAATATTTTTTTTTTTTTTGCTGATTATTTACTAACCCCCGTGTCATCCAAGAGGTCCATGTCTTTCTTTCTTCAGTCGAAAATAAATTAAGGTTTTTGAGGAAAACATTTCAGGATTTTTCTCCATATAATGGACTAAAATGGTGACCAACGGTTTGAGGGTTCAAATGAGGGTTGAAAGTCTGTCTCAGTATAGCTTCAAAGTCTCAATATGATCCCAGCAGAGAAATAAGGTTCTTATCTAGCAAAAAATGATCAGTCGTTTTCAAAATAAAAATACCACAAAGTGTTGTAGAATCTCAAGATGCGGCACTCATTACGTCACGATGTCAGAAAGATCCAAGTGTGGTTAAAAAGTATATTATTTTTATTTTGAAAACAGCCAGTCGTTTCTCTATATAATACCCTTATTCCTCTGCGGGCATTGTCAAGTCTTTGAAACTACATTGAGACAGACATTTGCCCCTTCATTTAAACCCTCAAACCATTGGTCACCATGGAGGTTCATTATATGGAGAAAAATCCTGAAATGTTCTCCTCAAAAACCTACATTTATTTCGACTGAAGAAAGAAAGACATGAATCTTGGCTGACATGTGGGTGAGTAAATTATCAGCAAAAACATTTTTCAAAGTGAACAAATTCTTCAACAGTTGTTTTAAATATATCTTCCATCACCTCAATCATGTGCACAGTTGGCGGTGATATGATCTATTGTCAGAAGTTAGTCACCAAAACAATTCTGTTGAATGTGTTTTGTTGGTAGGTTGGAACCAGTGTGCAGCAGCATCTAGGCAACATCACCCAAAGCAGTCAGCCCTACCTTCTCGCCCAGGGATCCACACAGAGCACCATTCACTCCTACTTCATTGTGGTTGACAAGTATGCACTTCCATGTGTGGCGGGACGTTAATTAGACAGAAACTATAACTCAGCTGACTACGCCACCCTGTTAACAGGGAACACTATTATAAATTAAATCACCTACAAAAGACACAGGTACGTGGTTTCAATAAACAGAGGCAAGAGACGTGGATACCAAAGATACAAAAAAATGTTTTATTTCACAATAAATATTACTTTTAAAACATGGGCTGGAATAAAATAGGCATAAAAGGAAACCGAGGCTTACCTAAAGCAGGTAAACTAGCCTAATGAGTATGCGGCTACTATATCGCCAGGAGCATAACACCAAATGCACAAGAGCACCACACACACTCACACAAACACGGTAAGACCAAGCGTGAACACACTGCACCCTGTGATAGAGTCCCACCACCGCACGCCAAGGCCAACTAGCCGTCTGCCTGAAGCCTCGGTTCCTATAACAAAGACACTGTTAACCAAATTTAAATCACACAAGAAATAGAAATAATAATTGAATGTTGTTTGAATGAATATATAAACAAAGCTAGCAAACAAACAAAGTAAAGTAAAACAAAGCATACAAAATTAAGTAAAACAAAGCATAAACAAAACTAGCAAAGCAAACAAGCATAAAGCTAGCAAAGCAAACAAAGCTAGCAAAGCAAACAAAGTAAAGTAAAACAAAACAAAGAAAAACAAAGCATAAACAAAGCTAGCAAAGCAGACAAAGTAAAGTAACACAAAGCATACAAAATTAAGTAAAACAAAGCAGAGTAAAAACAAAGCAGCAGCATCAAAGTACGTTGCCCCGCAGGCCGCACTGAATGACTCCTCTTAAAACTATTCCACCTTAATATTGTCGTTTCGACCACAAGTCCAGCCGCACAGGCAAATGGACATCAAACCGGCAAGAAGGCACGGGATTACGGCGGGTTCATGTTTAAAAGCAGTCGCCGAGCCACATGGAATGATTACACGTTGGAAACTATAATTCAAATAACGCTAGTTACCACAAACACACACGTTGATACACACTTGCTAGCAAGCACATACCTGTGAGACAGGAAGAGTCTAAACCAGGAAGGGGCGGGCCTCGGGCAATGACACACAAGCGGTGATCACACAACATGGTGCATTAAAAGTCCCCTTTTATATAGTCTTGCATGTATCTGATTGGACAGCTGATGCTTTCATGACAATTTAAAGGGACACTCACAGTTCGTCCCACTACACATGCAAGGCAACAGGTTCACTTGGAGCTTTTGATGAACTCTTTAAAGCCCATTACGTCGTTGGTACGTCATATAGTTTTTCCCTGAGCAGCTTTTTTTACTTTTGTCTAAACAACCATCTATAACATCGACATGGGGGAAACAAAGGAGACTCCTAGAGTTGCAGAGTTGCGGGCAAGAATGGTGCGTTAGTTGAGATAAAGCTATGAAGTGTTTTCTTTGCAAAAGTGACCATGGAAGTCCAAACAACCTTGTTAAACACTTTAAGGTAATTCATGGGCTATGTACAGGTAGGACTCTTTTTCTGAAGTGTGGTCAAGAAGGATGCTCACGTTCGTTTGGTAGTTTTTCTGGTTTAAGAAAGCATCTTAATAAGTGCCATGGAATCGGTTTAGTTGATTCTGTAGAATATGATCATATCCTCAAAGTACCGTCAATACAAGTAATGTTTCTCATGTTGAAGAATCGACTGAATATTTAGAGGCTAAGTCACAGTTCTCTTCAGCATACATTGTAAATAGTTGTTCAGCTGTAATTTCTGATCTAAAGGCAGCAGGTGTTGGTCAAAGTACACTGAATTCTGTAGTGATTTCCATGGAAGAGATTGTTCAAGATATCCATCAACATGCCAAAGAGACAGTGATAAAGCATGTATTTAGTAATAAAAGAGAAACAGAAATGTGCGGTTGAGGTGTTTTGAGGGGTTAGAGAATCCTTTCACAATTCTTAATTCGGAATACAAGCGATCAAAATTTATGACTGACAAGTGGGAAATAGTAGAACCAGTTGAATGTGTGATTGGTTCAAGATTTGACACAAGACGAAATAAAAAGACTGGAACATATAATCAGGTAGTGGTTCAAGATAAATTCATGTATATTCCAATTTTATCTACACTGCAGTCAATATATAAAAGTCAGTATGTTGCAGAAATGTTGCAAAGCTCAGCTACCAGCGACTCTAGACTGAGAGATATTTGTGATGGATCTTTTTTTAAAAGTCACCCCCTGTTCTCAACTGAGAAGCAGACAATACAGATCCAGATGTTCTATGATGACTTTGAGGTCACCAACCCTCTGGGTCCTAAGCGAGGTATTCATAAATTGGGTGGAGTATATTTTACTTTAAGAAACTTCTCTCCAAAATGGAATTCTTTCTTAGCTAACATACACCTGTGTGCCTTATTTCATACTCAAGATGTTAAACGGTATGGTTTTAGTGAAATTTTTGCTCCCATTGTTCGAGACATTAAAGTGTTAGAGAGTGATGGTATTGAGATTCTATTATACAATGGTTATGTTCGTGGCACTGTAGTACAGGTTACTGGGGATCATTTGGGTTTGCATAGTTTGTTTGGTCTGGTGGAGTCTTTCAGTGCAAGGTACTGTTGCAGGTTCTGTTTAGCGGAAAAGGAGGATTTTCAGACAGAATTCTCTGAAGATTCTTCCAAAGTAGTTTTGCGCACCAAAGATATACACACTGCTCACTGTCAAGAAATGGCTTGTAATCCATCCCTTCCATACGTTTTTGGTGTGAAAAGGTCATGCATATTAAATTCATTGGAGTATTTTCACACAACAGAGAACTTTTCAGTTGATGTGATGCATGATGTGTTAGAAGGGGTGGGCCAGTACGAATTAAAATTATTATTTCTGTATTTGAAGGAAAAACATGTTACATCAGCAGAAATAATTTCAAGAATAGAAAGTTTTGATTATGGTTTCATGGAGAGAAACAACAGGCCTGTAGCTGTTAATTTAGGTGAAGGATCTAATGATCTGGGACTGAATGCAGTTCAGTCCTGGTGCTTACTTCGGAATGTTCCTCTTATCTTTGGAGATTTAGTAACTTCTACTGACCAACACTGGGGCCTGCTTCTTTTACTACTTCAAATAATAAACATTATATTCTCGCCCATGTTATCTCAAGGTTTATGTGTATATTTAAAACATTTAATTGTGGATCACCACACACTGTTTAAGAAGTTGTATCCTCAGAAAAACCTTTTACCAAAGCACCATTTTCTTATCCACTATCCCCGCTGCATCCAGAAAATTGGGCCTGTCCTTCATAGTTGGTGGATGAGGTATGAAGGCAAGCATAATTTTTTTCAAAAAACAGCTTAAATCATTTAAAAATATTACCAAAACGCTGGCAAAAAAGCATCAGAATCATATGGCATACAGTTGGCGAAGTTCAACAACTTTTAGTCGGTTAGACATTGGTCCAGGAAAAATGGTGTCTTTAAATATGGTAAAAGGAGGTTCTGAAATTGCTATGGCAATGCAAGTGCCCAGTAGCATTCAGGTTATGAAGGTTAATTGGGCTAAACATAATGGTTTTGTTTATCGCCCAAACTTGGTTATCTGTGGCAAAGTTGAATCTGAAGTGCCCGTGTTTTATCAGATTGAGTCAGTTCTGATAATGTGTGAAAAATTGTTGCTACTCACAGTGCATTTAAGTACAGTAACTTTTCAAGAACATTTCCATGCATATGAGGTGATCAGAGCAAAGCAGGATTTTGTTTTTTCATGTTGATGACCTGCATTACCCTAGGCCTTTTGACATACAAATGTCATATGGAGGGAATGACACAACTCTCCTTGTCGTGCCATATTGCTTTCTCTGGTAAACATTTTTATGATGTTATACATGTTTCGGTCAGAGACATGAAAATTTGTTTCCATTGTAAATTCAATGACATTAAAATGCTTTATATTTACAATAAATTGTGAGTTCTGTGATCTAGTATTATTGTGATTGTTTTTATTTGGATAGTAGTTGATAGTTCTAAAATTCAGTAACACTGCATCTTATGATTTATATATTTTTCAAAACACTGTAGAGAAATGTAAAGTAAATATTACACTTTAAGTGTCATTTTTTTTAAGTAAAATTTTAGATAAATTAACTCTATACTGTGTAATAATATTACTCTTAACAAGGTGATTACCCTACAGTGTTAAATAATTTTACACATTTCATTATTATTTTTTACACAATATTGAGTAGAATTAACTCTAAAAATTTGACACTGACCAAAGAGTAAATTTTACACTGATTTCGAGTGGGACCAAATGTTATCTGAAACAGAGTCAAATTCAACTCTTTAAGAGTTAAATTAACACTTCTGTTTTTACTGTGCAGAATCTGTTTTATTAGCCAATGTATTTCCTTTAGTCCTAAGATTTTGCTCAAGTTTATTGAGAGGATAAACTCCTTGAAATTGCTAAAAGTTTGTGGACACCTGGCTATAAGATTTATATGTGATTTTTGAACATCCCATTCCACATTTAGTCTTCATTATGCTCTTATAATATCCTTCCCTCTCTGGGAAGATGTTCCACTAGATTATGGATTGTGTTTGTGGAGATTTGTGCTCATTCAGACAGAAGGGTCTTAGTAAAGTCAGGTACTGATGTAGGTGAGGTGAAGAGGACTTGGGTTCAATAGGGTTGAGGTAAGAGCTCTATTGCAGGAGATCTTACACTCAAACCAATGCAAAGCATATCTTAATGGAGTTTGCTTTGTTCACAGGGGTATTGTCATGCTGGAACAGGTTTGGGTCTCCTGGTTCAAGTGCAGAGAAATTACATGCTACTGCATCCAAACACATCATATACAATTGTGTGTCTTCAGATTTGCGTTAACAGTTTAGGAAAGAACCAACTATGGATGTGAAAGTCAGGTGTCCCAATACTTTTGTCCTTATAGTGTATCTCTTTCTTTTTCCTTCAGCTATTACCGTGTATCTACCATAAAGCTATCATATTTTTAAATAACAATGTATAGAAAAGTAAAAATATAAAATGGTCATCTTTGGAAATGTTTAATTTTCTGCCATTCACAACAATAGCAGTGAAAATACACCACATTATGTGTGTGCATATTTGTGAAAAACACCATAAGGCTGTATTTAATAACACTGGACCATGTGGTTAAATTCACTTGAAAAGCAGCAACAGAACAGAGAATCAAGTTATTTGTTAACTGTAATAACATACAACATAAAGTCAAATCAGAACATATAAAACAGTGTGTGTTTGCTGCGTAAAAATATTTGTTTTTGAATTGGTCTGAAGAAAAACAGCCATAATAATCTTTAAAAAAGAATTTATATTATAATGTTTATATTCAATGGTGCAGTAATATAAAGTTACACAACAGTTATATCCTATAATACACTCACACCCCTATAATACCTAAAATCCCCCACACCATTGCTTGGCAATCTATACAATGCATACACTGTTTGATGTGGTAAATCAATGAGCATTCTAAAAATACAAGTCCATTTCCTTCAACACAGTCCTCTGTGCACATCCATCTGAGGAAATACAGAATACAGTTCAGTCCATTTGTGTGTCATACAGAAGTTATCGACCCCGTTTAGAACAATTTCACCTGTGTTTTTTTTTCTTTTTCACTGAAACCATGTGCGTTTAATGGGAATAAAAGGCATCAGTTACAATATTTAAACTAAATGTGATCATTAGTTATGAGTCTCGTAACTCACCTGGACACTGGTTTGAGCACAATGAGAAAAATAGCAACGGAGGCTGAGGATCATGGGTAATGCTGACATCCACTATCCAAAACTCTTTCTTTCTTTCTTTCTTTCTTTCTTACTTTCTTTCTTACTTTCTTTCAAATGTATCATTATTTATTTATTTATTTATTTATTTATTTATTTATTTATTTATTTATTTATTAATATTAATCTAGCACTCACATGGGATGTATACAACACCTGAACTTGAACTGACACAACACAATAAAGTATAAACACAACCGGAACACAAGGTAACCCTTGCAGCGAAACAATTTTTTATTATTATTATTAGTAGTAGTACAGATGTTTTAGCAGCTGTCTTATGAAGTGCTGAGTAAAGAGAATCATATAATAGTTTTAGATCAATAAAAAAACTTACATTTTTTAACTTTACATTTATGAAATAACAAATACCATCCAACTCCTTTGACCCTGATTCCCAAATCAAAAACACTACATTAATTATTATTTTTTTAATTGTGTTGTAAACAATCCAAAACATTTCTTTCAAAAGATCCTTTGGTATAATTAAATTCCAAACAAAAAAATGTGATATAGTTTATTAGAATTATGAAAAAGTAAAGAGTAAGGCTCATGGTAGGTTCTGTAGGATTTACTGCTAGATTTCACACATCAAACTATGGAAGCGTATTGCATTCACAAAGACAAACAAATAAACAAAACAAGCACATTGTTTTTATAAACTGATGTACTGCTTTCTTTTAGAATATGTTACACCACTCTGAAATGAAAACACAGTCACAATAATCAAACACTAATGTGAGTTTCCCTCCCTAGAAAAAATCATCTTTTAATACTTGAATCTTTATTTCTTAAATAACATTCTCTTCATATTCACATTTATCAGTTCATTTTGTCCCCTAATCCAGGTCAATCTACCACTGAGGACTGAGGAGTCTATATTCAAAGAAATACAGGTAAAGATCACCTATTTCTATTTAGCTATATTTCTACATGTTTTTATTGCTATATTTTCTATTGATAGTTCAAATTGTATATCTTAAAAAGTCTTGATCTTTTAAAGGTTACAGCCCTGTGTCTCATCCATCAGTAACTGCAGAAGAGGGGATTTCATCAGAGCTGCAGGTAAATAAGGACATTTGTATGTAATTTTGGTTCACATTTTGTTACATACATTGTCTCTAAATGTGTAGATAAAATTAAATATAAGATCTGATGCATACTGGTGTGGACACTGTCTTCATCCAGGTGTTTAAGTGAGAAAAGGCACTGGGACTGTGCGAGTGTATCCTTGTTTGGAGGAGATGCCAGACCTTAGAGATCACAACACAACTGTGCAAATAGGTGAGATTGGAAGCTACAGTCAACCATGGAATACTGGTTTTAACACTTTTAGAGTAGATGGAAATCTTTTAGCAATCAAGCTTCCAAGCTTTTTTTCCTGAATCCCACGGTCTATTGTTGAGCGTAGGTTTTGGAAAGCTCACGAATGGCAGAAATGGCTTTAATATTACAGTTTGCCAGTCCTGAAGGGGAAACTTACAAACAAGTATCTTTGCCACTGGGCTTTACATGTACATTTTGCTATTTTTAGACATTTGTCAAGAAGATATTGACCATGCTCATGAGGCTCTTGAGATTTATGTTAAATTAGTTCAGTCTTTGTATGGTGAAGATCCGATGACCTACAATGTGCATTCACTCCTGCATTTGACTAAGAGTGTTGAGAATGTGGATCCTCTCTGCACCCAGTCTGATTTTATGTTTGAGAATTATAATGGCTACTTGCTCAAGCAAGTAAAAATCAGTAATGCAGTACCTCAGCAGATTTACAAAATGGTAGCATGGTCTCGTGCATTGCCATGCATAGCTTAGACCTGCTCATCTCCTGATGTCTCACCTGAAATAAAATCATTCTACAAAGAAATGACATCCAGTAAACATCACATAAGGAACTGTGCTAGATATGACAGCGTGACTGCACTTGCAGTGCCAAAGATTAGGCCTGTGTCTGAAAATGATATAAACACATTACATGTATTGCTAGATGTACCCGTGACCTCTACTGGCAGCTACTAGAACAGAAAAGTTGTCAATGTAGAAGTCATTCACAGCCAAACATATACAAAGACAAATATAAGGAACAACTCTGTTGTGATATGGAAAGACGGCAGTATTTTTAAGGTTTTATACTTTCTCTGTGTCAGTGATGACCAACATCGTCTACATGCAGTCAGAAAAATGTGGAGATTGTACAGTGCAGAATCTGGTTCGAGGATCTACTGTCAAAATATCATTAACCTTCATGAAGACTGTTTATTTTCCTACAGGATTTGAAAGAGCAGTTGACAGCAATGACATTATGAGACCATGTGTTTACATTCATTGTGAACAGTCTGGTCCTGTTGTTTGTGAACAAATCAGAACATATTGTTGTAAATAATCAAAGTTAAATTAAAAATATTTCTAGAACTGTGACCTAAAATATTAAAAATAAAGGGGTTAAAAATTGTTCTGAATATATGTGACAGAAAGTCATGTTTGTAAATGATATGTGTAAGAATCACTTGGAGATCTTGTAAAGTTTTATGTTTGTAGGTTCAAAATAGAACTATTGTATATACTAAATGTAGAACTGTGATAAAGTTGTGATAAAGAAATTGTCACAAAGGAAGATGAAATCTGGTGATTGTATCTAAATGTGAAAATCAGTATACAGTATGACTATTATTGACTATAGGCATAAAGACCACACGTAGGTGAAGATAAGAGCAAAGTCATGAGTGAAGTACAGATTTCATATTCAATTATCTTTCCCTGTGTTTTTACATCATGAACATCTATAAGGCTTTAGTCATATGTAGGAGTTATAGAACATATGTGATTAAAAATACATTCATATTATGCATTTTATATATGTGTTTTTATTGCAGCATAAATGTCCCTCACAATATTCTGTTGGAACATATAAGATTTACAGCTGTTTTTAACAGGGCTGTTTTTATTTTGATGGGAGCAACATCACCTGCATTGATTCTAGGAGGAGCAAAACCTTCAATGCAACATATTTATTCACGACGTGTATAAATGTACTGCGGTACCACATGAACGAGTGTTTGTACATCATACATGCCACACACACACAAACACACACACTTTTTAGGATAAATCAAATAATCACACACTTTTATTTACTTAAAAAAATATCCATCAGTTTGAATGTTGTATTATATATAAGTTCTCAGAGATATAAACACATCTGTATAGATAGATAGATAGATAGATAGATAGATAGATAGATAATTATAGTAAATATAACAGACTCTTGTACAGTTTAAGTGTAATTTTATTCAGTTAAATAAAAAAATTGAACATCGGCGATTTTTGTAGTAGTAAAATGCTACCTCCTGGTGGTGATATGAGGCATTGCAACTTGTCGCAAGCGGTACTTTCGATATTTTGCTGTTTCCACACGGACGGCTTTAACTTGTCGGACCTGCGCTTCATGGCAGATTTTAGTGCTGATTTGAGAGTTGGCGCATCAGTAAAACCAAATATTTAATGTTTATTTTTCTGTGGATTTATTTTTTGAATATCCGACTAAAATTATATATATATATATACAGTGGAACCTCGGGTTACGAGTTTAATTGGGTCCATCACTTTACTCTTAACCTGAAAAGCTCGTATCCCCATACAAATTTCCACATAAGAATGAATAGAAACTTCGGTAATTCGTTCTGGACACCCAAAAAGTGTTTCTTAATAACGCCAATATTCACAAATATAATTTACTTTTAACATGTTATATTGAAATCGTATCATATAAAAACATAAAAACATATAAAAAATAAATCTTTAAATGGTACCTTACCTTTAAGAAGTCTCGCTGCGTGCATGATGGAGATGACGTCCGTAGAAGCGGGAGGAGGAAGAGTTATTGTTTGGAAGGAGAATTTCCTTCCATTATGATGTCGGGCAGACTGTCACCCGAATCATTGTCATCAATTAATTTTCTTTTTTTAGATTCACTTTGCTTTGTTTCACTACGATGGCTTTTGTCCACTTTCGTAAAGAATTTTTCAATTGAAAGTTGCTTATTGCGACTTTTTAAAATATCACTGAAGTGAGACATAGCGTCATTAAAAGAGTTTATAGCCCTCTGTGCAAGTACCTAATCGGGTGATTTTATGGCATGGTGATAGGAATACGTACAGTATTTAAAGTTCAGTAATTTCACACTGTTAGAGTGACGAGCGGATGTGTATGTGCTGAACGAGAGCGCAGCGAGAGCACGTGGCGATACGTAAAAAAACTAACCTGCCTGCGATTTTTCCGTGCACAACGCTCGTATCCTAACAAATTTCTCGTAACTAGAGGCAACATTTTTTATAAATTGCGACTCTTAACCTGAATTTTACGTATCCAGGGGCGCTCGTAACCCGAGGTTTCACTATGTATATATATATATATATATATATATATATATATATATATATATATATATACACACACACATACAGTATATGTTCGAATAAATGGACGAGTTCTCAGTGAATCATGAATAATTAAGCAAATAATAACATGAATGAAATCGTTGTGACTTTTATATATTCTTTATTCTAATATATATTTTAAAATTTTATAATAGCTATCATATTTTTATATATGTAGAATATTGTTAGATACAAGATACATTACTATATTTATTATTATTATAATAATAATAATTATTATTATTATTATTATTATTATTAGAAAAATGATTATATTGATAATAACAGACTCTTGTACAGTTTAAGTGTAATTTTAATGAAATTTGAGGTAAAAAAACAAAACATCTGAACATCGGCGATTTTTGTCGTAGTAAAATGCTACCATCTAGTGGTGATATGAGACATTGCAACTTGTCGTCAAGCGGTACTTTTGGTATTTTTGCTCTGTTTCCACACGGACGGTTTTTACTTGTCGGACCTGTGCTTCATGCCAGATTTTAATCAGTAAAAACAAATGTTTAATATTTATTTCTCGGTAGATTTATTTTTTAAATATCCGACTAAATGAAGGATGTCGTAAATAAGTTTTTAAATAAAGTTTACATTTTTGTCCTTTTTTTATATTTATATCTAATAACAATGGACGAGTTCTGAGTGAATCATTAATAATTAAGTAAATAATAAAATGAATAATAATAACAATCGTTGTTACTTTTATATATTCTTTATTATATTATATATTTAAAAATTGTATAATAGCTATCCTATTTTTTATATATGTAGAATATTGTTAGATACAAAATACATTACTAAAACTTTCTTTCGGCTTCTCCCAATAGGGGGCGCCACAGCGGATCATCCGCATGTTTGATTAGGCACATGTTTTTACGCTGGATGTCCTTCCTAACACAACCCTTCCCATTTATCCGGTCTTGGGACCTGCACTAAGGCTTGTGCAACCCTAATGGCCTAAAGACCACCAGGGAACCTACAAGATACATTACTAGATTTATTATTATTATTATTATTATTATTATTATAAAGATGATTATATTGATAATAACAGACTCTTGTACAATTTAAGTGTAATTTTAATCAGTCTTTTACTTCATTTTATTTTTCGCAAAACGTTTTACTTTTACTCATTAATTTTTTCACCCATAAATATCTGTACTTTCTACTTCTTACATTTTCAAAAACAGACTCGTTACTTTAATTTTAATCCATCTGGTAAAAAGTGTTGAACACATGAAGAAAGGCAGGTGAAAAAAGACATGGAAGCCGAGACACCAGCTGAAATCAATCAGTAATTAGAAAGCAGTTCTGCCCCGTGTCAGTGAAGATCAATATCAGCTGCTTCAGTCCCAACTAATGGCCTGTATAAAGATCTCATTACCAAGGTGTCACACAAGAAACATCTCATGATGGGTAAAAGTGAAGAGCTCTCTCAAGACCTTCACAACCTTATTGTTGCAAAACATACTAATGGCATTGTTTACAGAAGGATTTCTAAACTTCTGAATGTTCCAGCGAGAACTGTTAGGATCATAATCCAGAAGTAGAAAGAACATCATCTCACCATAAAGCAGCCATGACCAGGTGCTCCTCACAAAATTTCAGACAGAGGAGCAAATAGAATATCAAAAGAGTTGTCCAAGAGCCAAGGACCACTTGTGGAGAGCTTCAGAAAGACCTGGAATTAGCAGCTACAACTGTTTAGAAGAAAAGCGCCTGCTGCAAAGAAGGGAGACCTGATCCAGCTGAAGAACTGGTGCCCAGTGTCACTACTGCACTGTACTGTACTGTATAGGTATGTTGTTCTCTATTTCCAATATGAAGGATGTAAAAGTAGGAACTCTTAATCTAAATGCTGCTAGAGCTGCTCAGAAAAGAATGGTGTTGTTTGAGTTTATAAAGCTGAAACGGATTGATGTCATGTTTATTCAGGAATCACACAGGGATCATAAAACTGAAGTGGATTGGATGTGCTCTACTAGTGGAGGAGTAGCAATACTCTTTTCAAAACACTTTCTACCAACCTCTTACAAAATGGAAGAAATAGTTGAAGGGCACATTTTAAAAGTACAAGCAAAATTCCAAAACACAAAACACAGCAGGGATAATGTTTTATCTATGGCGAGACTCGATAGATTCTATGTGTTCAGTTTTCATGCAAATTGTTTTAAAGACTGTAAAATCGTCCCGCAATGGAAAAACTAGAAAACTACAACCCCAAATAAGAAAAAGTTGGGACAGTATGGAAAACGCAAATAAAAAAAGAAAGTAGTGATTTCTAAATTTACTTTGACTTGTATTTCATTGCAGACAATATGAACACAAAATATTTCATGTTCTGTTTGGTCAACTTCATGTCATTTGTAAATATACATCCTTTCCTGTCATTCAGACCTGCAACACATTCCAAAAAAGGTTCATGGAAATCCAGGAAGAGAGAGGGAGAAAAAAAAAGAAAAGGAAAATGGTGCACTTATGGTTCTAGCACACAGATGAAGAACAGAAAATGATCCTGGTTCAGAGGAAACAAGGGGCTCGCCAGTCTCCACCATTGTTGAGCTCCTAGCTGATGGTAGAAACGAGTTTAATTCCAGAGCTCCGAGAACTCCTCATCCAGCATCAAAGAGAGATGTCAAACTAATTGGGAAGAAGGAACAAGGGCAGGGAGAAAAAAACCATGCGAATCAACTGTTAATTTATCACTTCACTCAGATGTTTAAACATTTCAGAGGAATTATCCACAGTATGATTTTAAAATGTCTGACTTCACAAAAGACTGAACAATACACAACCCATAACTCAATAAGGTTGTCTTAGCAAAAGAAAGTAAAAAACTAACACCAAGAAAGAGAAATGGTATTAAATAATACCAGATGAACTAAGGGAAATCGCTTTCACAAAGTCATCAGCTTGGGTTTTCATTTAGTTTATTTTTTCCTTTTTAGTACTGCTAATGGCATGCATCTTTTTTTCTGTTCAAGGCTCCTCCCCCTCTGATCAGCACCAATGATGATGAAGAACAATCATTAAGGCAGAGCTACTCTTAATTATTTAATCTCATAAATATTTCTGGTTTGTGACATTTACTAATTACTTTTGCCAATATTTGATTCCCAAAACCGTAAAATAATATATTTAAAACAGTGCTCATCCCCTCCACCTGCTTCTTCATAGTGCTGATCTGCTCCACCTGCTCCTCCATAGTGCTGATCTGCTCCACCTGCTCCTCTGCAGTGCTGATCCGCTTCACCTGCCCTTCTGAATTACTCATGGGCTCCACCAGCATGTTCTTGTCTCTTCCACCTGTGTGGTCCTCACCTCCTCTAGGTTGCTTGTGTTCTCCAATGGATCACAGGGTGTGAGACGCAGCGTCATCAGCTGATCATCATTGCCACTGGAATCCTGGTTCCATCCTCTGCAAGTTGAACAAGTGTTTTGCTTACTTAAAACAGGTGCAGTTTAAACTCATGGTTAATCTCTATGTTTTAAATGTTAATCTGTTTAAATCATAGTCAAATTCTGTGGGTTCGTAGATGCCAAATTGCAAATGTGGTGAGCTGGAACTTGACATGCATGTGTTGTGCTCTTTCCAACATTCCCAAAAGCTTGCTTTCTTTTGGGGACTGAATAAGAAAATAGTTTAAGAGATGGTTCACTCTAAAACTACATTTCAGTCATCAACGACTGATAAATATAAAAATAAAGGACAAACCGTCATAGTTCTTCATCAGCAAATTTTGTGCAATTACTTTCAAACTTCACAATACTATGCAGATAAAACTGTGACAGTGGACAGGTAAAAATATATTTTGGAGACATGTTGTAGTTTGCCAAATATTAGAAAATGGTTTGAGGAAGTGCTGTTTGGCCGTGTCAAAAGCTAAATTAATATTTAAAAGTTGAATTGTATTAAAAGACACAGTATTGTGCTAACAAACTCTGTGTTGGTTATATAAAAATGGAAACCTCTCCTAAGTTTCCACTGTCAAGGAGGTTAGGAGTTTAAGGCGATGAATTCAAGTTTTAGGGGGGAGCCGTCACTTTAAGATTTAAATGTTGATGCAAATCTTTGCCATACTTAACACAAGTTGTGAACTGTGACTAAGAATGCAGTGCTGTATCTTACCTTCACAAAGGTATTCATAAAGTGAACCCATCTTCTGAAGGTAGTCCTGGGCATAGGTGGAGAGTGTGCAGAGAGGGGTTAATATTTCAAATTAGAATTCATTCTTTTTGGTCTCCTTGCCAAGAAGCAGAACAGCCTTGTATCCAATGGCATGGAGTTTCTCAAGCTGCAATCACAACATTGTGTAACATAAAACAGTACATGTGTTGCCATTGTTGAACACGGAATCAGAATCAACATGAGAATCTGACACTGTAATAAAACTACAAAACAACTTGTAACAGAGATGCCCAAGAAAAAAGCACAAAAAACATACAAGTCCTCTGAAATGTTTAAACATCTGAGTGAAGTGATAAATAAACAGTTGATTTTATAATTAGAAAATTATACTGCAATTTACTGCAATAAATTCTTTTCCTGCCTTGTCTTCGCATGGTTGTTTTTTTTTTCCCCTCCCCTTGTTCCTTCTTTCCAATTTGTTTGACATCTCTCTTTGATGCTGGATGAGGAGTTCTCGGAGCTCTGGAATTAGAATCGTTTCTACCATCAGCTAGGAGCTCAACATTGGTGGAGACTGGCGAGCCCCTTATTTCCTCTGAACCTGGATCATTTTCTGTTCTTCATCTGTGTGCTAGAACCATAAGTGCACTATTTTCCTTTTCTTTTTTTTCTCCCTCTCTCTTCCTGGATTTCCATGAACTTTCTTTGGAATGTGTTGCAGGTCTGAATAACAGGAAAGGATGTATATTTACAAATGACATGAAGTTTTGACCAAAGAAAACATGAAATATTTTGTGTTCATATTGTCTGCAATGAAACACAAGTCAAAGTAAATTTAGAAATCACTACTTTCTTTTTTTATTTGCGTTTTCCATACTGTACCAACTTTTTCTGATTTGGGGTTGTAGTTTTCTAGTGTTTCCATTGCGGGACGATTTTACAGTCTTTAAAACAATTTGCATCAAAACTGAATACATAGAATCTATCGAGTCTCGCCATAGATAAAACATTATCCCTGCTGTGGGTCATGTTTACTGCCTGGTCTTAGTGTTCATGTTCCTCCGAATGTCACACAAATCAGAAGTTCTGATCAGCTGTACAGGTGTTTTTTGAGAGCTAATTTTCATTTGCATTTTCAGTGCAATTAAAATCCCCACCTAGAAACAAAAAACCTTCTGAATTGATGTTTTTTTAAAGTGGAGCTGATTTTGTTTAGAAAGAGGATTTTTTTCTGCCCCTTCGTAGGTGCGTAAACATAAAAAAAAAAAATCATTTCTGTGTTTTCGAATTTTGCTTGCACTTTTAAAATGTGCCCTTTAACTATTTCTTCCATTTTGTAAGAGGTTGGTAGAAAGTTTTTTGAAAAGAGTATTGCTACTCCTCCACTAGTAGAGCACATCCAATCCACTTCAGTTTTATGATCCCTGTGTGATTCCTGAATAAACATGACATCAATCCGGTTCAGCTTTATAAACTCAAACAACACCATTCTTTTCTGACCAGCTCTAGCAGCATTTAGATTAAGAGTTCCTACTTTTACATCCTTCATATTGGAAATAGAGAACAACATACCTATACAGTACAGTACAGTACAGTAGTGACACTGGGCACCAGTTCTTCAGCTGGGTCAGGTCTCACTTCTTTGCAGCAGGCGCTTTTCTTCTAAACAGTTATACCTGCTAATTCCAGGTCTTTCTGAAGCTCTCCACAAGTGGTCCTTGGCTCTTGGACAACTTTTCTGATATTCTTTTTGCTCCTCTGTCTGAAATTTTGTGAGGAGCACCTGGTCATGGCTGCTTTATGGTGAGATGATGTTCTTTCTACTTCTGGATTATGATCCTAACAGTCCTCGCTGGAACATTCAGAAGTTTAGAAATCCTTCTGTAAACAATGCCATTAGTATGTTTTGCAACAATAAGGTTGTGAAGGTCTTGAGAGAGCTCTTCACTTTTACCCATCATGAGATGTTTCTTGTGTGACACCTTGGTAATGAGATCTTTATACAGGCCATTAGTTGGGACTGAAGCAGCTGATATTGATTTTCACTGACACGGGGCAGAACTGCTTTCTAATTACTGATTGATTTCAGCTGGTGTCTCGACTTCATGCCTTTTTCACCTGCCTTCTTCATGTGTTCAACACTTTTACACCAGATGGATTAAAATTAAAGTAACGAGTCTGTTTTTGAAAATGTAAGAAGTAGAAAGTACAGATATTTATGGGGAAAAATAATTAATGAGTAAAAGTAAAAAGTTTAGCAAAAAATAAATAATAAATTAAAAGACTGATTAAAATTACACTTAAATTGCACAAGAGTCTGTTATCAATATAATCATCTTTCTAATAATAATAATAATAATAATAATAATAATAATAATAATAATAATAATAAATCTAGTAATGTATCTTGTAGGTTCCCTGGTGGTCTTTAGGCCATTAGGGTTGCACAAGCCTTAGTGCCGGTCCCAAGCTCGGATAAATGGGGAGGGTTGCGTTAGGAAGAACATCCAGTGTAAAAACATGTGCCTAATCAAACATGCGGATGATCCGCTGTGGCGCCCCCTAATGGGAGAAGCCGAAAGAAAGTTTGAATAATGTATTTTGTATCTAACAATATTCTACATATATAAAAAATAGGATAGCTATTATAAAATTGTAAAATATATAATAGAATAAAGAATATATAAAAGTAACAACGATTTCGTTCATTTTTTTATTTGCGTAATTATTCATGATTCAATAAGAAACTGTCTACTTTTATTAAATATAAAAAGGGCAAAATTAAAAATTTATTTAAAAATGTATTCACTACGTCCTTTCTTTAGTCGGATATTCAAAAAATAAATCCACCAATAAATAAACATTAAACATTTGTTTTTACTAATAAAATCTGGCATGAAGCACAGGTCCGACAAGTAAAAACCGTACGTGTGGAAACAGAGCAAACATACCAAAAGTACCGCTCGACGACAAGTTGCAATGTCTCATATCACCACTAGATGGTAGCATTTTACTACTACAAAAATCGCCGATGTCGTTTTTTTATTTTTTATTTTACCTCAAATTTCATTAAAATTACACTTAAACTGTGCAAGAGTCTGTTATTATCAATATAATCATTTTATTAATAATAATGATAATAATAGTAATAATAATGTGATAATAATAATAATAATAATAATAATAATAATAAATCTAGCAATGTATCTTGTGTCTAATAATATTCTACATATATAAAAAATAGAATAGCTATTATAACATTTTTAAATATATAATATAATAAAGAATATATAAAAGTAACAACGATTTTTATTATTATTCATTTTATCAGTGTTGGGGGTAACGCGTTACAAGTAACATGCGTTACGTATTACTTTTCTGGATATTACTTTATATTACTTTTCTGGAGTAACGAGTAAAGTAGCGCGTTACTTTATACATTTACACATTAATATCTGAGTTACTTTTTTAAAAAAGTAATGCGAGTTACTTTTCAGTTAAATTATTTTGCATAAAAAAAATAAATACTGAATTAACGTAGTCACATAGAATCGCACACTCATATGTGCGAGCCGCGGGAACAGAAGCTGGTCAGAAGCGGAGCTGGCAAACCAGAGAATTACATTACTGTGATGGAAGTATTCTTATTATTTTGAAATAGTGGAGGAAAAGGAGAAAGGAATAATGGTTAAGTGTAGATTATGTGTTGGTGAAAAGCTCTTGTCAACTGCAAAAAATACCATTAAAAAAAAAAAAAAACATCTGCATGCAAAGAACAGCACTACAGTGTGTGTGTGTGTGTGTGTGTGTGTGTGTGTGTGTGTGTGTGTGTATAATGTTGAATATATGGAAATGGAGACAGAAATATAGAAAACCTTTGCCGACTTTCCACCACTGCAGATCTATGGATTGCTCAGAATAAAAGTTCTCCGTGGGAGACACATGTACAATGCAACCGCAGCAGAGATAGAGAGTAAATTCACAGCACATTTGCTCTTTGTGGGAAGATAAACTGCCACGGTCACTGATAATAGCGTGAACTTTGTAAAAGCAGAGAATGATGCAGACGAGGACGAGGTCATATTTACGGAATTGCACGATGTTTTACGAGATGACAGTGAAAGGTATGTTCTCCCTCCACATCACCGGTGTGCAGCCCACACCCTTAACCTTATATACGATAGTTACATTTCTGAGGGCGAAGGCAGATTGAAAAGCAGTGTACAGAAGTGCGACTGGAAAGTTTTCAGCCTTGTGGTCAAAATTTAGTCGATCATCTTATTGTTCTCAGAAGTTATTAAGCATTTTAAATGTTTATGAAATGTCTTTTGCTCTAATATAACTTATTTCTTAATGGCAATTATCTATATTACACCTGTTACACCTGTAAGGCGTGAAAGAGATACAAGTAACGCAAAAGTAACGCAAAAGTAATATAATGCTTTACTTTCCATAAAAAGTAACTAAGTAACGTTATTAGTTACTTTTTTGGGGAGTAACTTAATATTGTAATGCATTACTTTTAAAAGTAACGTTGCCCAACACTGGTTAAACATATATAAATAGACAATCTAAGTAAAACAATATAGCTTGATTCAATAAAAGTGGGATAGCAAACAGCATTATAAAAGCAGAACACTTACACAGAGTAGATGTAGAGAAGATAAAGTAGGCAGCAAAATGGTTGTCCACACATAAAAACCTGAGAGCAGGAGGAAGCAGTGCCTGGCTGTACCAGAGGGGGTGAAGGTTATATATACATTTTTTTCTTAAGTAAACATAAAGAAAAAAGATCATGCGGTTACATCTGGTTGTTTGCATTTCAAGACATGAAAGTTACTAAAATTTCCAGTCAGAACAATGTTTTTTGACACCAAAGCAATGGGAACTACTTTGGTCATTCAGCACAGTTTGAACATGAATTGAGTTTCCTACTTAGTCCTCGAGTTATAGTCACCTGTCTGTACCTCCTTCCACTGATAATCTGAGCACGGGCCAAGACAAAATCTGCATGGGTACTGCCCTGAAACATTTTCCGCAAATCCCACAATTGAATGTGCAGCTAAATCATCTGCGAACACACACTGTATGGTACCATTTATATTTCTGCCAAGACTTGGAAAAAAAATTCCTTCTGACTCCAAGTATACAAGATCTTTCAGCAATGGTTCAAGAACCGCTGAATGGCCACGTGTTTTGACATCAACTGCTTGACAAAATACTGCCAAATAAATGGATGTCAACTCAGACTGTAACACCCAGTACACAGCTGTTATGTGATGTTTTTTTTTCCTGGAGGTTCCTAGTGGATTGCAGACCTCAAAATCATTGACATACAAAATTAAAGACAGTCTAAATTTAGGTGTATTCAAGAAACTGCTCTCTTTAAAGTACTTTTACTTTCAACACCTTCTTCCAAAATATTCTTGTTGTTAAGTAATTAAGACAATGATTTTAGAATAGGAACATTCTGAAAACTCATTTCTGCCTTTGCATCAATTATATAGTCCACAGGTTCAACAACTCTGAAATTCTTTTTCTTTTGTATGCACTGTTAAAGGGACCATCCACCCCAAGTGCGCCAAATCGCTCCTAATTTGCACAGCCCCTTGACTAAATCCACAACTACACATTCAGCAAGTATGCAATTCTTCTTCTTCTCTTCTTCTTCTTCTTTCGGCTTTTCCCATTAGGGGTCACCACAGTGGATCATCCGTCTCCATACCCCCCTGTCCTCTACATCTGTCTCTTTACACAACAACTACCTGCATGTCTTCCTTCACCACATCCATGAACCTCCTCCTTGGTCTTCAGAAGGTCTTCTACTGATATACCCCATGTCCCTCCTCTGTAGATGTCCAAACCATCTGAATCTCACCTACCTCACCTTGTCTCCAGAACATCCCACATGCACTGTCCCTCTAATAAACTAATTTTCTGTCCATCCTCGTCACTACGAAAACCTTAACATCTTCAGCTCTGCTACCTCCAGCTCCACCTCCTGTCTTTTACTCAATGCCACTGTCTCGAATCCATACAACATCGCAGGTCTCACCACAGTCCTATAAACTTTCCCTTTTACTCTTGCCAAAACTCTTCTATCACAAATCACTCCTGCTATCACTCTTCTCCACCCACTCCACCCTGCCTGCATTCTTTTTTCACTTGCCTAACACACTCTCCATTACTTTGCACTGTTGACCCCAGGTACCTGAACTCCTCCACCTTTTCCACCTCTTCTCCGTCAATCTGTCTATCACCACTGCAAACAGGAAAGGGCTCAGAGCCGATCCTTGATGCAGTCCAACCTTCAACCAGTCTGACGTTCCTACTGCACACTTCACTGCTGTCACTCTGTCCTCATACATGTTCTTTACCACCCAAAAAAACTTCTTTGACTCACCTGACTTCCTAATACAATACCACAACTCCTCTCTTCACCCTGTTGTACGCTTTCTCTAAATACACAAATACACAATGCAACTCCTTCTGACCTTCTCTATTCTTCCTCAGCATGAAACCATACTGCTGCTCACAGATGGTCACCTCTTCTCTCAGCCTGCCTTCCACTACTCTTTCCCATAACTTCATAGTGTGACTGATCAAGTTTACTCACCTGTAATTACTGCAGGTCTGAACATCTCCCTTGTTCTTAAATATCGGTACCAGCACACTCCTTCTCCATTCCTCAGGCATCCTCTCACCTTACACATCACATTTCTGTGGCGGTTGTTGGTAACCCGGGCCTCGACCGATCCGGAATGAAATTCTTATTTGTGATAGCATATTCGATTTGGCACAGGTTTTACATGGTTTTACAACCCTCCCCATTTACCCGAGTAAACACTATATTCTACCAGACAAATGTTTGGTTTTTTTTACCACCAAGATGTCATTTTTTTATGCAAAAGCTATTCCGAAAGAAACATGTTTGTGACTCGTTATTACAATAATAATGCAAGTACTGCATTTTTTTTCTTTTCATGTTGTTTGTGTGTACTGCTTACACCAATTTACCAAATACATTTATTATACGTTTTCCATTGAAAAACATTGATCTAAAATCACTGCTTGAGGCTTAGACCTTTAGAATGATTTTTAGTTTGTAAATTTTATTCATCAAGCAGACAAAAGTAAAAACACATCAAAAGTGTTTTTGATGTGAGTTTAATAAAAATTATATTATATTTCTGATAAAAACATGAGAACACCGGGATTGTTTGGTTGTTCCAAACTGATCCTGGAGTTGTTGTCATGGCTCAGGATGATTTCCCGTAAACACAGAGCCAACATTTTCATGTTGGCCCCATGTGGGTTTTTGATGGGCTGTCACTTGGGCCCTGCATGGGCAACCCAAATGGGGCCCAGAGAAATTTGTCCATCAGCTCCACATGGGCCGCATGTGTGTTAGCCCAGAGGGGCCACTGATGGGTCCATGGTGGGCTGTAAGTGGGACCTGTATAGATGTTCTTTATATGGGCCTATTTGGGTCCCAAATAGGTGATAAAAATGGGGGCAAAATAGGCTACAAAAAGAACCCTTATGGGGCCCACATGACTCAATCATTGGTTAACCCACAAATAGCCCCTTTATGGGGTTGTTGTGGGACCACAGTGGGTGAGATTTGGGACCCATTTATTAATTTCATCATTGATTTCTGTGGGTGAACTTAATCTTACTATGGAAAATCCACTATCAAATCATTTCAAACCTCAGTTACAATGTAAAACTGTGCCTGACCAAACAAAGAACTAATATTAGTTGATTTTATGTGCTGCTCTATGTTTAAAATTACATGGTTGAGTATTTGAACTGTGAAAAATAAATGACTTCATCTCAGAATGTGTAAATCACATTTAATTTAAATTACTTGAATTAATTTAAATTTATAATTTTAAAATTAAATGTGATTTAAATTAAATTAATTTAATTTAATTTCCAGATAAATTCCAGAGCTTTTTCAAGTAAACAAGAAACAGGAATAACAGAATTACTGAGTAAAATATTTAACTGGTGGGTCTATGCAGATTCCTCAGCTGCACACCTACAAAACAGTAAAGAAAGAGAAGACAGAAAATTTAGTACATTTTAAAATACTACCATTAACAGCAGCATCTAAAATCATGCATCAATATAATTAAGACATATCCTAGAATCTCATCAGTGAATTGTTCCCACCTCTGCCTCACACAGTATGGAATCCAAAACTTATGAATTGAACATTTAAAATATCAACCTTGCATGTGAACTTGCCTCTTAAACGAATAATTAATCATTGCCAAAAGCCAATGATTAGAATAATGATTCTGATCAGCTGAAAGATGTAAGTCACACGATCACGGTGGCCAGAAAATTCAACATACTGCAACTGAAAAAAACATATGCAAATAGAAAAAACACCAGCAAATTAAGAAAACATCTTCATCAGTTAAACAACACGTGCTGCAAATCCTCACAACGCAACTAAATACAGAAACGTCCAGCAAATCCTCACAACACAACCAAATACCACAGACCACAAAATAAATGTTTCATGGGGACCCCAACAAGTGATAAACCTGGGACTGCTTGTTCAGTGCCTATTCATCAGTGGTGGTGTTGATGATGATCATAACGTCAGTGGTGTGTTGATGACCTGAAAGGTGAGTTTTTTGATTATTTGAACATCCTGATCATGATTCCTTGGCTTTGCCAGTTAACATAATAACCCTTTACAGTTAATTGTGTATTTCATCAGATTATTTAGGATAATAATATCCAAAAGGCCAAGGAATCATAAACAAACAACTCACCTTTCAGGTCATCGACACACATCAACACCACTGACGAATAGACATTGAACAATAAGCAATGTTTATTATCTTTAACATAATCATAACATAACATATTTTTAATAATGTTTGGAAATTATATAAATATGAAAAATTGTAACACCTCAACATATTTCAGCTAAATCACATTAAAATAATGTTAAGTATTGTCACAATCTCCTCAGAGCTTTTCTCTGTGTATTGTATATACACATGTTATAAAGGTGGTGAAAGAGAAAAAGACTCCACAGTGCTTTTACTGTTTCACCCTCCTGTTATCATGAGGACATTATATGGAGAAAACACGGTAGAAAATGGTTTGAAAAGTCGTTATTTCCACATTTTAGTAGACAATTTCCTAGTTATCTGCTAATTGTTAAGAATGTTCAGTTCTTCACAGGTGTTTATCTCTGAGGTAAACTAGTTCACTCTCCACACTTACCTTCTTTATATCGTGCCTGTAACTTTAATTACCACAAATCTTTCAGAAGTATACAATAAATAAAAGCAACATTAAAATGTGATTTATTTAAAACAAAAGATAATTTCTTACCGTGACAGAGAGGTCAGGTTCTCCAGGTCAGGTGCTCCAGTGTAGTGAGTGATGACCATTTCTTCAGAATGAGAAGGCAGGAAACACAGGAGCCAACGAGAGGGCTGGGAGCTGCACAACCAATTTTTTTTTTCTTTTGTTTTGTTTTGTTTAACTAAAGGTCATACTATGTTATTGTTAATACATAACATTTTTGTTAATCTATTGATCTTATAAAACACACAAAAAACATATCAATTGAATTTATCATCAATTGAAAAAATTGAATGATAGATTTCTTTTGAGAAATATAGCTAAATATAGCCCAAATGTGGCCCATACATGGCCCTCAAATAAACAAGATGGGCAACCTAACTGGGGCCCACAAACCTGACTAAGCTGGGGCCCACATTCAGCCCATCAAAGTGCCCACTCTGACCCCATGCTCACGTGATGCCCATATAATCCAGATAAAACCCATGTGGGGCCCACATGGAAATGTGGTCTAAATGGAGGTGATTCGGGAAAGCAGCCAGAAAACCCTGTTATGTACAGACTCAAAATCAGCGCTGAAAAGTTTAGAGTGGAATCTCCACAGCTCGGAGATCTTTTATATAAACTATCGCTAAAATGGTATCATGTTGAGATCATATGCATGAGGGTCAGTTTTTTATGGGTAGCAGTACATGTCAGAATATTGGGGAATGAGGTAGTGGAGAAGTTGGTAAAAGAGGCACTAAAGGAAGCAGATCTGAACATTATGATGTGTATGAGTACAGCAGAGATAAAAGATGCAGCACATTTGGGACACAGAAACAAAAGGAAGACACCTACATTATCTGCAATACAAAGAAATGTAGGGGTGGAAAGAACATGTGATCAAATCAGGGAAAAAGATGTGATTATGACAAGATTATGAATCTGACACACAACCCAAAATTATACAAGATAAAAAAACACAAAAATAGAAATTGTGAAAAATGTGGAATCCTTGAAACAGGCTCCCATATATTTTTAGAATGCAGTGGTATTATATCTATATCTATATCTATATATATCTATATATATATATATATATATATATATATATAAACCTTGATAGTTAAACTATAATGAGATACCCATCATTGAAACAAACCCTAAATAATACTGTGGGAGAGCGTGTGAATGTGGGAAGAAGGAACACCACAATGTCTCATGTCTGTCCCACGCAGCACGTCTCTGGCACACGCGCACACACACCATCTACACACACACACTCTCCTCCTTAAATGCACCCTCCGATCACTGGAAAAGAAAGAATAATCATTAGGTCACATTACCTTCAGGTGAGGCAATCCCCTGCCCTCCATTCACAAACCGACCCTCGGCCACGCCCCCGCTGCCACAAATACAAATCCCACTGGCAGACTTTTTTCTGTATTTTTATACACTAAAATGATGCAGTTATTTACAGATTTATTCTCCAAAACAGTGAAGAACAAAGAGAACTGCTGGATTCTTTATGGAAGTACATGGATGTGATTATGGTACAATAACAGTGCATCAAATCTTTTTGTATTCCAGTATTAAGTACGATGGAATAAAAACGTACAGTAGTATAACTATATAAATAACTAATATATTGCTAAATGCAATTGTTTACTATTAATAATAGTAATAACATTAATAATAATAATAATGCATTATAGTGTAATAAAATGCTAATAGTATGTATTATCAATTACAATAGAATACAGACAAAAAAGAAAAGTTAATAATTGTACAATAATAAATGAGTATAATAATAAATTGAAGGCTATATAATATCTCTCAATCATCTATTATCACTAATTGTTTGTACAGTTATTGTTATTATCACTCTATTATTGTTATGTTGTTATATATGTTGTGTAGTTGTATTTGTGTACAGGGAACTCTCGCCTGGACCAAGACTGCAGCAGCATTGACGTATCGCAGCAATGGACCAAGGCGGCAATGAGGCGTCTGTGTCTTATATGTCTATGGATTTCACCTCTAATGGGACTTTAATGGACTGTGTGTGGAAAATATAGAAATACAGAAGACTTTAATCACTTTTTAAACATAGAAATTAAAAATAAAACAGTGTTTATTGGTGTTGTTTATTGCACACCTCCTGACAGTATGAGTTCAGATGAGGAATAAAGATGTTAGAAAAATATGTGAGAATCAGTAAGACATCATGAGGATCAGCTGGTTTTAGAAAGATTTTCCCCAGTTTTAACTGCATGTTGTTTTTGTGTTTTCTAGGACTGTGATTGATTCCAGCAGAAGAGATCGGCGTCTTCAGGACTCTGTGTGTACACGAGCAGTGAAAAATGGAGATCCCTGATCAGGACACAGATTATGTGACCTCACCCTCAAAAGACTGGTAACCTGCCATGTTCTAGTATTTTACTAATGAACTGTTCATATCTGCAAATCTGGAGACATTTCTGAGAGCTTCATTTCATATATAAACATCACCCTAAATACATTTATTACACAAATAAATACACGTCATTGTGCACAACTTATGAAACTCTCAAAACCAAGAACCATAAACTTATTGGCTAATTAAAGTTATAAGACACAAACAATATGGATAATCCAGTTTTGATTCAGGCAGGACTCGCTATAGCAGCATAGCTAAAAGGGAGAACGAGAAGGTAACACCAACATAAAGATCTCTGGGATAAGAGACGACCCACCACACCACCATCAACAAACCTGAGTGAACGTGTGAGAGTGAGGAGACGACAGCATACAAATATCCCAGTTCACCAAACACTCCATATCCATTCAATTCTATTCAATGTAACTCATTTTTATTTGTATAGTGCTTTTAACAATGAACATTGTCTCAAAGCAGCTTTACACAGATGATGTGGTGATTAAACGTAAATATGTTCTTTGTAAGTATGTTTGTCCCTGATGAGCAACTGTGGCAAGGAAAAACTCCCCGAGATGGCATAAGGAAGAAACCTTGAGAGGACTCAAGAGGGAACCCATCCTCATCTGGGTTGCACCAAATGTCCATTTGAAGCAGATATACAATGTTGCGGGGTACAGTGATGATAATCAGAAGCAAACTGCACTCCCGAGTAAGTGCAGCAGACCGCCGACACCAACTACAGTCCAATCCATCCTCAAAGCAACCCGGAATTACATGGAACCACCCAAGGTGTTGATGAGAGACCGTCCCAAGCTGCACAGAAGTGTGAAGATCCACGGAGGGGAGAGGGGCAGGAACAGTGGTCACTGGAGCCTCAGGAGCATGTTTAAATCCAAGATATCCATGATCCCTCCAGATCTGCTCCTTTACCTCACAAAAACCTACTGACTAAAGACTCCACTAAATAAATGTCTTCAGCCTCGACTTGAACTCTGAGACTGTGTCTGAGTCCCAAACACTGATTGGAAGGTTGTTCCATAACTGTTTGGTTTATAAGAGTAAGATCTGCCCCCTGCTGGAGTCTTCATTATTTGAGGTACCAACAAATAGCCTGCATCCTTGGATCTAAGTAGGCGTGGAGGAACATACTGGTACAGAAGTTTACTCAGATACTGCGGTGCGAGACTGTTAAGTGCTTTATACGTCAGTAGTAGTATTTTATAATCAGTGTGAGATGTAATTGGGAGCAGTGTAGATGATTAAAACAGGGCTGATGTTCTCATATTTTCTAGATCTAGTGAGGACTCTGAACTAGTCTGAACTAACTGAAGCTTATTTCTGCACTTACTCCAAAACCCAGACAGTAAAGCGTTGCAGTAGTCTGATCTAGATGTTACAAAAGCATCAACTAGTTTTTCTGCATCCTGCAATGACATCATATTTCTCATTTTAGCAATATTTCTAAGGTGAAAGAAGGAGATCCTGGAAATATTACTTACATGAGCCTCAAAGGAAAGACTCGGGTCAATAATCACACCAAGCTCTTTGACTGCTGTACACGCTGAAACAGAAACACCATCCAGAGATGCTACTGAATCAGAAAGTTTACGTCTAGCTACATGTGGAGCTAGTAAAAGTACTTTAGTCTTATCTGAGTTGAGCAGAAGAAAGTTATCAAGCATCCACTGTCAAATGTTCTTTACACACTCCTCAACATTGTTAAGCTGATCTCTCTCATCTGGCTTTGCTGAAATATACAGCTTTGTATCATCAGCATAGCAATGGAAGCGAATACCATGTTTATGTATAATTTCACAGGCAGCAGATATAAAGAGAAATGCAGTGGGCCTAAGACAGATCCTTGCGGAACACCAAACTTTACCTCAGAGAGTGTGGAGGACTCACCATTTACATCAACAAACTGATAGCAATCAGTTAAATAAGACCTGAGCCAAGAGAGAGCTGTTCCCTTTATTCCAACAACGTTCTCCAGTCCAGCAACGTTCTCCATGATCAATGGTGTGAAAAGCTGCACTGAGGTCGAGCAAAACAAGTAAAGAGA
Source organism: Silurus meridionalis (assembly GCF_014805685.1). Classification (NCBI taxonomy): domain Eukaryota; kingdom Metazoa; phylum Chordata; class Actinopteri; order Siluriformes; family Siluridae; genus Silurus; species Silurus meridionalis. The sequence goes on along the minus strand of NC_060906.1, from coordinate 5,344,369 downwards.
CAAAACCTTTATCAGAGGCTAATAATAAGTCATTTACCACCTTAACTAGCGCCGTCTCTGTGCTATGATGAGGCCGAAATCCTGACTGATACATTTACATTATCAGTGCAAATGAAAGAGTTTTCAAAAAATTTTAAAAAAAGGTCAATTACCTCTGGAATAATCTGTTTGAGGAAACTTGTAGGCAAGGGATCGAGACTGCAGGTAGATGATTTTGATGTGGAAATAAATGAAATGAAGTCGTTCTCTTGAATAGGAGTAAAACTTTAACTTGTAATTGATGGTCTGTTATAATGACACTGCTGCCTACAGGGTTATTTATAAAATAGTTTGGTTTTATTTTGATCCTCTGGATTTCTTGCCTGATGTTTTCAACTTTATTATTAAAAAAGCTGATGACAACTGTGTGTCATCAGCACTGTGGATGTTCTCTGTCTCTGTTCCAAATCTCTTGTATCTCCTCTTTTTATAGTTTAAGGCACAAACTGCACACTGCAGGACAGCACTCATTAATGACACTAAACAGAGGTGTATGTGATCCTCTTCCTCCACCCTCCAGTCACACACCAATGCTCAAACACTTCCCCACCTCCACCAGTCTGCACTAAATAAATCTCTTTCTATCAGCTATTTTAAAACTTGAGAAAAAATACCAAGTTTTGTTGATTGTAAGTTAAATGGTGTCTTTATAAAAATGAACCATGCAGTTAAACAGCAATTATTATTATTATTAAAAAAGTTGATGAAATCATTACTACCTATTGATGGTGTGCATGTGAGTGCAGTGCTTTTATTTCCTGTTCATTTTGCTGCAGTACAGAATAAAAATCTATGATTCTGCTTGTTATTTTCTATGAGGGTGGAGAAATATGATCAGCAGCACTAAGAGATTTTCTAGAACTCAGGAGATTCTCCTTCCATGATATTTGAAATACTGTTAATTTTGTTTGACGCCATTTACGTTCTAATTTCTGAGTGGTCTGTTTTAAGGCACACATTTGATCATTATACCGCTGTGCTGATTTTTTCTCCCTGATCATTTTGGTCTTAAGGGGTGCACCATTATCTTGAGTATAACGTAACGTTGATTCTAGGTATATAGTGGCCCAGTTGAGCTCAGCGGGGTCAGACGGAGATCTAATTAATATCGTAATTTCTGGAAGATCACTGCTGTAGCTGACGTGAAAGTGTTTAACACGGTAACGTGGTGAGGTACTAATGCAGTGACTGAGGCAGATTTGAAAAGAGATGAGGTAATGATCTGAAATAGCTTCAGACTGTGGAATTATGACTAAATCTTTAATTTTTAATCCAATTGTTAAGAACAAATCAAGAGTGCATCACCAGTATAAGTAAATCCTATAACATTCTAATTAATACCTACTGAATCTAAAGTGGACACAATTGATGCTCTTAAGGAGTCTTTCTGATTATCAAAATGAATATTAAAGTCACCAACAACTAAGGCTTTGTGTAAAGAAGGAGCAATCAGAGTCGGGCCCCTGGGGGTCTATAAATAATAATTAATGGAATTGACTGTTGGTGTAAAGAACTTCAAATGTTTTACACTTGTGTTTAGTCTTTTGTGTGACGCTTAGATTATTATAATAAATATCTGCAACTCCGCCTTCTCTGCTATTTAGACTGGGTTGGTGTATGTAACGATACCTAGGAGGATTAGCTTCATTTAATGCTACATATTTATTCGGTTTAATCCACGTTTCTGTCAAACACATTATTTTAAACTCCTGATCGGTAATAATTATGTTTATAGTCAGCACATTTGACATGAGATCTAATATTCAACAATCCTATATGTAGATCAGAGGTGCTGCTGTGCGTTCAGTACCATTTAATTTAATGTTAATCAAAAACAGACTTTCTGAGAATTCCTACATTTTGGTTTTGCTCGGGGGAAAGACACAGTCTCAATTTGTGAATCCTGAGTGACAACTCTGTGCAGCTAGCAGACGGTCAGTTTATCCTGTCTGTCTGCTCCCTGGCCTTGGCTCTGGACAGTCACTTGTTAACTAGTGCTGTTCTGAGACTATGACCTATACTACAATAAATGAGAGCAGCACCTTCCCGAGTGGGATGGATACCATCCTGCTCTAACAGGCCAGCCTTGCCTTCAAAATTGCTCCAATTATTTATGAAGCCCACATTGTTTTTGGAGCACTATTTGGACATCCAGCAGTTCAGCGACCATAACCTGCTGTAGGCTACATCGCCACATCGCATTGGGATGGGGCCAAAGCATGTTCCTGCATCGGACATTGCCTTCGCTAATTTACATACCTCTATAATATTATTCTAAGCAATCTCTGTCTGTGGAAGGCATATATCATTAGCTCCTGTGTGAAAAATTATCTTAGAGAACCTGTGCTTTCCTAAAATCCTAAGCTGATCTGCTATGTCTGGTGCCCTAGCTCCTTATACACATAAACTCTGCTGCTGGTGCCCCTAAAGGTCTAATTTCAAAAAGAAAAGTAATAATAATAATATTAATCATTAGAAGCCAGAAGAAGGTAAAATACCAAAAATAATATAAAAATTATAAACAAATGGTTATAAAGGGGGTTCAAATTGGAAGGGGGGGGGGTTGGGCTTCAACAACAAAACACCTTTATTTTGTTGCATTCAGGTTATATATTTTTTCTGTTCAGAATAAATGTGGAGAAAGACAGACAGACAGACAGACAGACAGACAGACACACACACACACACACACACACACACACACACACACACACACTCTGTGGATGTTCTCTGTCACTTTTCCAAATCTCTTGTATCTCCTCTTATAGTCTTCCTGACGGTGTTCGGGGCTCAGACACACTCACCCAATTTAAGTGTAGATTAAAAATGTATCTTTTTAGCAAAGCCTACACATAACACACATCACATCATAACCTTGTGCTCCAGAACATCTGATCACATGCACATTATCAACTTGTGCTGTTAATATCATGAACAGCAGCTACGCTAATTCCTCTCCACTGCTTCTCTTTCTCTCCCCATCCCGAGGCATCCTGAGGTTGCTCCAGCTCCAGTCACCTCCCACCTCGTGATGATTACGGACCTTTAAAGAAGTAGATGCCGAACTCACAAACATCCTGAACCATCTAGAGACGTACCAGTGCCATTTGGATCCCGCTACATGTGTGGAGTTTTGACATTGGACCTCCTGGAGTGTTTAAAGGCTCTGGCATGGAGAAGCTGATGCTGGATCTGTGGTGATCACAAATGCTGAGCTTATAAAACTCGGAGCTACTAACCATATAGACTGTTTAAGACTGCAGAAAGAACATTACTTATAATCTTATACTCCAGTAATCATGTTAGTTCTCACTCTCCAGTGTTCTGTATTGTTGAAAGATTTATGATCAAACTCTTGATGTCACCCAGATGAGGATGGGTTCCCCTTTTGAGTCTGGTTCCTCTCAAGGTTTCTTCCTCATAACATCTAAGGGAGTTTTTCCTTGCCACAGTCGCCACGGCTTGCTCATCAGGGACAAATGCACACCATTCACCATCACTGTTGATTTGTGTAAAGCTGCTTTGAGACAATGTCTGTTGTGAAAAGCGCTATACAAATAAACTTGACTTGACTTGACTTGACTTGACTCTTATTATCCTTTAAGGCACAAACTGCACACTGCAGTACAGCACTCATTAATGACACTAAACACAGGTGTATGGGATCCTCTTCCTCCACCCTCCAGTCACACACCAATGCTCAAACACTTCCCCACCTCCACCAGTCTGCACTAAATAAATCTCTCTCTATCAGCTATTTTGAAACTTGAGAAAAAATACCAAGATTTGTTGATTGTAAGTTAAATGGTGTCTTTATAAAAATGAACCATGCAGTTAAACAGCAAAGAGTCAGCATGAGACAATAACTAAAGGCATGATATGAGACGTGTCTCCATACAGGCTTCACAAGACAATACTAACACGAGTCAGGAAAATCCCTCTTTCACTGTATCTTCTTTTCTGATTTTGGAGACAATGAAATGGTGTCTAATGTATTTTCTATAATAGTCAGGAAGTGGTAACAACACAGAGGAACAGCTGTGAACAAAGGGACATGTGAGGGACACGACAAATACAAGACAGAGAGGAGACAAAACAAATAAAAATGAAATGCACATACAAGAGACACGTGACAAAAACAAACACGCATGTTTACATAAACACAGACGTTAAAAAAGCACACAGCATTAAACCGAGATGTTGTGATATTTAATGTGATAATTTGATAATTATAGTGTTTGTATCCTGATTTTAGCAACAATTAAATTCTGTCTCATGGCCATTTTTATAATTTTCTACAGTAAACTACAGAGAGAGAAATCACACTCACCAGTGCCCAGCTGCGTCTCCATGAAGAGTGATGCATCTATGGATCCTCCTTTGGTATTTAGCACTGGAATCTCCTCACCTGGACACAGGTAACATCCCATAATTCTCCTGGTTAAAGTCACAGTTAATGGCTGCAATACACAGTCATTAGCAGCTGTTTAGATTTATATTATCATTACTTGGTCTTTAGTGATTCTACAATACTTTCAGTAAATTTTTAAATGAAAAAGTGTAAATATTTATTAAAGTCACAATCAATTACATGTAATGTCTTAAATCCTAAAATAAAAATACTAATATAAACAACAACAAAGCGATAGGAAACATCTAAACACTACTACTTAAAGGTGTAAGCAGTATTTTTGGGGTTTAGGAACCCTGACTTAGTGATCAGAATGTTCTGTAGATCTTACTTTGTAGATTCTATTTGGCCTGCCTTAGACACCTTAGTGTGAAGAAGAATTTAATTCATTTCATGTTTGTTTGTTTTGCGCTTTTAACAATGAACATTGTCTCAGAGCAGCTTTACACAGATAATGTGGTGATAAAAAATAAATATGTTCTTTATAAGTGTAAGTTTGTCAAAGATGAACAAGTCGGTGGCAACTGTGTTGAAGGAAAAACTCCTTGAGATAGCATAAGAAAGAAACCTTGAGAGGAACCAGACTCAAGAGAAACCTCATCCTCATTTGGGTTGCACCGAATGTCCATTTATTACAGATAAACAATATTAAGGTGCAGTGATGGTGAGCAGAATTGAAATGTAGTCCTGAGTCAGTGTAGCAGACTGTTGACATTAACTACAGTCCAAATCCATCCTCAAAGCGCCCGTTCTTACTCCGGAATTTCATGGAACCACCTGAAGCGTTGATGGGAAACCGTCCCAAGCTGCACAGAGTGGCCTCCAGTCGAAGAGAACACTATCCAGAGGCAGGCCTGGACAAAGTGGGAAGATCCTCGGAGGGAAGAGGGGCAGAGACAGTGGTCACTAGAACCTCAGGAGACTGTTTAACTCGACTGAGAGAGAGAGAGAGAGAGAGAGAGAGAGAGAGAGAGAGAGAGAGAAGTGACAGGAGGAGTGGCATATGGGTTATTATGTGTCCTTATTGTTGCATGAAAGTTAATATCACTGTGCAGTTTGGACTCCGGAAAGACAAGCTATAGCAGCATAGCTAAAAGGAAGAACCAGAAGGAAACACCGACATGAGAATCTTTGGAATAATGGACGACAAACCACACCTTCATTAACAAACCTGAGTGAACATGTGAGAGTGAGGGGACGACAGCATACAAATATCCCAGTTCCTCAAACACTCGATATCCATGATCCCTCCAGATCTGCTCCTTCACCTCACAAACACCTACTGACTAAAGACTCCACTAAATAAATGTCTTCAACCTCGACTTGAACACTGAGACTGTGTCTGAGTCCCAAACACTGATTGGAAGGTTATAGAAAGATCTGCCCCCTGCTGTAGTCTTCATTATTTGAGGTAACAACAAATAGCCTGCACCTTCTGATATAAGTAGGCATGGAGGATCATACTGGTACAGAAGTTCACTCAGATACTGCGGCGTGAGGGCGTTAAGTGTTTTTATACGTCAAAAGTAGTATGTTATAATCAGTCTGAGATGTAATTGGGACTCTTGCTGCTGCATTCTAAACTAACTGTAGCTCATTTATGCACTTACTCCAAAACCCAGAGAGTAAAGCGTTACAGTAGTCTGATCTAGATATTACAAAAACATCAACTAGTTTTACTGCATCCTGTAACGACATCATATATCGAATTTTAGCAATATTTCTAAGGTAAGAGAAGGAGATCCTGGTAATATTATTCACGTGAGCCTCAAAGGAAAGACTCGGGTCAATAATCACACCAAGGTCTTTGACAGCCGTACATGCTGAAACAGAAACACCATCCAGAGATGCTACGTAATCTGAAAGTTTACTCCTAGCTGCATGTGGTCCTATTAAAAGTACTTTTTTCTTATCTGAGTTGAGCAGAAAAAAGTTATCAAGCATCCACTGTCTAATGTCCTTTACACACTCTTTAACATTGTTAAGCTGATCTTTCTCATCTGGCTTTGCTAAAATATACAACTGTGTGTCATCAGCACTGTGGATGTTCTCTGTCTCTGTTCCAAATCTCTTGTATCTCCTCTTTTTATAGTTTAAGGCACAAACTGCACACTGCAGGACAGCACTCATTAATGACACTAAACACAGGTGTATGTGATCCTCTTCCTCCACCCTCCAGTCACACACCAATGCTCAAACACTTCCCCACCTCCACCAGTCTGCACTAAATAAATCTCTTTCTATCAGCTATTTTCAAACTTGAGAAAAAATACCAAGTTTTGTTGATTGTAAGTTAAATGGTGTCTTTATAAAAATGAACCATGCAGTTAAACAGCAAAGAGTCAGCATGAGACAATAACTAAAGGCATGATATGAGACGTGTCTCCATACAGGCTTCATAAGGCGATACTGACATTAGTCAGGAAAATCCCTCTTCCACTGTATCTTCTTTCTTGATTTTGGAGACAATGAAATGGTGTCTGATGCCTTTTCTATAATAGTCAGGAAGTGGAAACAACACAGAGGAACAGCTGTGAACAAAGGGACATGTGAGGGACACCACAAATAGAAGACAGAGAGGAGACAAAACAAATGAAAATGAAACGCACACACAAGAGACACGTGACAAAAACAAACACGCATGTTTACATAAACACAGACATGAAAAAAGCACGCAGCCTTAAACCGAGATGTTGTGATATTAGATGTGATATTTTGTGTTCGGATTTTAGCAACAATGAAATTCTCTCTTAAAGCCATTTTTATAATTTTTCTACAGAAAACTACAGAGAGAGAAAACAGAATTGATTCTGAGTGTTAATTAACTAATGTTAATTAACTAAGTCTTAGTGTTCTAATTGATGTAACACATCTAGATGTAAAGATCTGGAACTGAAAGCTGCAATTCTGAACTATTATTTTAATTTTCATCTGGAGGAATGTTGAGATCTTTTAACACTTGTTGTTTTTGTTCCCAGTGTTCTACAGAAGGCAGGAGACAGAAGAGAGAAGTTAATCATCACAGCTACAGGGTACGATCAAAACCAACACCATGAATGTTACACTGACACACTGCTATTCTAAAGCTCTCTGCTGTTAGTAACTACAGAGTGATTAGATGATAGAAAACCTCCAGTAGAATAAAGTAAATCCACAGTGAGAACATCATAAAGATCTATCTAGCAGGAAAAATTTTATCATCTACTCTAATCATTGGAGCCCATGTCCCACCATGTCTTCCTTCTTCACCCTGTCACAGACACGACCCAGAATCCACTGCTGCAGATGAATTCCAGAAGAAGTTCAAGTTCAATCTGATGAAGAAGTTTCAGTGTTTGAATGGATTAATGCTGAAGCAGGAAAACCGAACACTCCTAAATGAGATCTACACAGAGCTCTACATCACAGAGGGAGACAGTGGAGACATCAATAAAGAACATGAGGTGAAACAGATCGAGGCAGCATCCAGGAGGAATCCAACTGAGGACACACCAATCAAATGCAGTCACATCTTTAAACCCCTACCTGAACAAGACAAAGCCATCAGAAGAATTCTGACAAAACGCTTATCTGAACAAGATGAAGAACCCATAAGGAACGTTCTGACAAAATTTTATCTGAACAAGATGAAGAACCCATCAGGAGAGTTCTGACAAAGGAGTAGCTGGAATTGGAAAAACAGTCTCTGTGCAGAAGTTTGTTCTGGACTGGGCTGAAGGGAAAACAAATCAGGACGTCCACCTCATATTCCCACTTCCTTTCAGAGAGCTGAATTTGATGAAGGACCAGAAACTGAGTCTGGTGGAGCTCCTTCATGTGTTTTTTAAGGAGATGAAAGAAATGGACATTTCCAGGTTGGAGAAGGTTTTGTTCATTTTGATGGTTTGGATGAGTGTCGTTTTCCTCTGGATTTCAGAAGACAGTGAGAGTGTGTGATGTAACTGAATCAGCACCAGTGCATGTGCTGCTGATAAACCTGATCAAAGGGAACCTGCTTCCCTCTGCTCTCATCTGGATCACCTCCAGACCAGCAGCAGCTGATCAAATCCCTCTGAGTGTGTCCATCGAGTCACAGAGGTACGAGGGTTCAAAGACCCTCAGAAGGAGGAGTACTTCAGGAAGAGGATCAGTGATCAGAACATGGCCAGTAAGATCATCACACACCTGAAGTCATTAAGAAGCCTCTACATCATGTGCCACATCCCAGTGTTCTGCTGGATTTCAGCTGCTGTTCTAGAGAGAATGTTGGGTGAAGCAGAGAGTGGAGAGATCCCCAAGACTCTGACTCAAATGTACACACACTTCCTCATCATTCAGACCAACATCATAAGAGAGAAGTACCTACAGAAGCAGGAGAGCGATGAAGAAATGCTTCTCAAACTGGGGAAACTGGCTTTCCAGCAGCTGGAGAAACAAAACCTGATCTTCTATGAGGAAGACCTGAGAGAGTGTGGCATTGATGTGACAGAAGCAGCAGTGTATTCAGGTGTTTGTACGCAGATCTTCAGAGAGGAGTTTGGGCTTCACCAGAGTAAAGTGTATTGCTTTGTTCATCTGAGCATTCAGGAACATCTCGCAGCTCTGTATGTGCACCTGACCTTCATGAAGGAGAAGAGAAATGTTCTTCAACAGAATCAGGTCTGTAGGACACTTTCAGATGTTCACAGGAGTGCTGTAGATCAGGCTTTAGAAAGTCAGACTGGACATCTGGATCTTTTCCTCCGCTTTCTTTTGGGTCTCTCACTCGAGTCCAATCAGAAACTTCTACATTCCTTAGTAACACAGACAGGAAGTAGCTCCCAGAACAAAGAGGAAACAGTTCAGTACATCAAGAAGAAGATCAGTGAAGATCTTCCTACAGAGAAATCCATCAATCTGTTCCACTGTCTGAATGAACTGGGTGATGATTCTCTAGTGGAGGAAATCCAGCAGTATCTGAAATCTGGAGCACAAAGTGAACTTTCTCCTTCACAGTGGTCTGCTCTGGCGTTTGTGTTACTGACATCAGCACAGGATCTGGAGGAATTTGACATGAATAAATACATCACTCCAGATAAGATCAGAGACGAGATTCTTGTGAGAGTGATGCCTGTGATTGCAGCATCCAGAAAAGCAATGTAAGTGAAGCTGAATGAAATTGTTCTACTGTTACAGTGTTGAGAACAAATCAAAGGTCTGAGCTGTTCAGATGAATCGAACTCTGCAGGACTCTTTTTCCTTTCTCCTCTTAGAAACCTTTTAGATCAGACTCTCTTACTTTCCCATTTGGATTCCCGGATCTCATCCTCCATGTTTATACAACATGTGTGTAATGAAGTTCCTCAGCAGAAACTCTCACCAAGCCAAATCTGAACATCTCCGACTGTCAGTTCTTATTATTCCACCATTTAATCATTGTGTTCAACTGATGTGTGTGATGTTGAAAGTGAGACGCTGCAGTGAAGCTTTGAGAACTTGTTTGATCTTTTGCTTTTCTGTTCATTATCTTTTATTTCCTTCAGCATCTGGTGCAATACAATTACAAAGAGAAGTGGAGAAGCTCTGACCTCAGTGCTTAACTCAGAAACCTCCAGTCTGAGAGAACTGCATCTGATTGTAAATACACTGAATCTGTTTGGGAATAAACTAGAAGACTCAGGAGTGAAGCGTCTCTCTGCTCTACTGGAGAATCCTGAGTGTAAAGTGAAAGGTCTGAGGTAAGATCATTTCTCTGAGAGACACAAGAACTCACTAAAAGCTGCAGTGAAATGTTGTATATAGTGTTGTTTTTCAGGTGAAATTTGCTATAGCAGTACAACATCCAATACAAATCTATCAGTAATGAAACTCACTTCCACTAATCATTAATGCACTGAGAATTAGATCCATGTGTGAATAAAACTCCAGTTAAACAGAGAGAAAGAACCTGATTCATGACTTTGAACAGAAAGCAGCAATACCTTTACACCTCTTGTACACATAATGACAGGAATCTCAATCACAGCAATAATCATTAGTCAGGTTTAATATTATCTTGTGATTGGACAAGAGAAGGGAGACGGTCCACCATAACACACACATCATCTTCAAATCATCATCATTGCGGGGGCGCTATTGAGCTTTTCATGGAGTAGGATGTGGTGTTTAAAAACGGGGCTCCGGTGGATTAATGTTATAATTGTTATTATTCCGAGCTTTTCACTTTTATTTTCAGAAGGTGTCACATTTTATCAACATTCTTTATTACACAAATGTTTAAAGATTTTCACCTCAGATATATAAAACTATCCAAACTCTGCATGCTCATTATTATGGGAGACTCTGAAAGCCTATCTCAGGAGGGGGCAAATCGTTTCGTACTATGCTTTCATATATGAAGAGCACAGAGCTAAACTCAGGGAAATTTCATCGGCTATCAGCCAACTTGATCAGAGCTACAGTCCAGCCCTTCTCCAGAGCTATACAAACAAAGTGTTGAGTTACAAGCAGAATTCGATCTTCTCTCCACTAAGGAAACTGAATGCATGTTGCTACAAACTCGTGGATCGTATTATGAATACGGTGACAAACCGAGCAGATTGTTAGCTCATCAGCTGAGACAGCAGGCTGCATCACGCCTAATACCGCAGATTAATAACGACTCAAATGTTACTGTTACCGTCCCATAGAGATCAATGCAGTATTTAAGTCATATTACTCTGCTCTATATAAATCTGAATGCCTTACTGATAATAAGAGAATGGGAGATTTCCTTCAAAGTGTTGACTTTCCTGTTATTGATGGGGTCTCTGTAAGGGACTTGGACTCTCCACTATCTCTTGACGAAGTCAGAGCTTCAATAATGGTGATGCAGTCTAATAAAGCTCCAGGCCCAAATGGTTTTCCAGTTGAGTTTTTAAAAAATTTTATCGATAAATTGGCGCCGCTGCTCCTTGGTGTGTTCAATGAATCTCTGGATCGGGGCGTGCTACCACCCACTTTCAATCAGGCCTCAGTAGCCCTTCTCTTGAAGAAGGGCAAGGATCCCAACCTGTGTGGGTCGTACAGACCATTGTCGCTGCTGAATGCCGACATGAAAGTGCTGGCGAAAGTAATTGCATCCCGGTTAGAAAATTTACTACCACGTATCATATCTATGGAGCAGACTGGATTCATAAAAGTGTGACATTCATTTTTTAACACTCGTACACTTTTCAATATAATTTACTCTAAGCAGTCATCTTCTTTGCCTGAGTTTGTAGTCTCATTGGATGCTGAGAAAGTGTTTGATAGAGTCGAGTGGGAATACCTGTTTGCAATATTAAAGAAATTTGGGTTTGGTAATACATTTGTCTCCTGGATCCGACTCCTTTATAAATCTCCGCAAGCCAGTGTTCGTACGAATAATATTAGCTCTGATTATTTCAGTCTCAGGCGTGGAACCCGGCAGGGGTGCTCACTGTCACCACTGCTATTCGCCCTTGCTATTGAGCCATTATCCATTAAACTTAAATCCTCATTAGCCTTTAAGGGTATAACTCGCAAGGGGGCGGAATATAAGGTATCCTTATATGCTGATGATTTGTTGTTATATGTGATGGATCCTGCAGCCTCTGTTCCTGTCATTTTATCTATCTTGGATGATTTTGGCTCTTTCTCGGGATACAAACTGAATTTCCATAAGAGTGAGTGTTATCCGGTAAGCAATAGCGCTCTACAACTTCAAAATCTGAATCTGCCATTCAAATTTAACTGTTCAGGCTTTAAATACCTTGGTATCATGGTGACCCATTTCTTACCCAAACATTTTCATGCAAATCTTGCTCCGCTTGTGGCAGACATGAAGTCGGATTTTCAGAGGTGGAGCAATCTGCCTCTGTCTTTGACAGGAAAAATCAATGCAGTTAAAATGAACGTTCTGCCCAAGTTTCTTTATTTTTTTCAATCGCTTCCACTATTTTTACCTAAGTATTTTTTTTAATCTTTAGATAGAATCATTAATTCTTTTCTTTGGGGTGGAAAACTGCCCAGAATCCGTAAGACCTTATTGCATAGATGTAGGCCCAGTGGTGGGCTTGCTTTGCCCAATTTTCAAATATACTACTGAGCTGCACATATCCAAAAACTGAACTTCTGGACCAATTCAACAGAATCCACTTGGTGCAATCTAGAGCTACTGTCTTGTAGATCATCCTCTGAATCTGCTCTGCTTTGCTCACCCTTTCCGATTAAACCATCTCAATATACTGACAATCCAGTCATACTGAACAGATTTGGTTTCAGTTTAGGCGTCACCTTAAATTTAGGGCTCTGTCAGCCCCTTGGATAAAAATCATTTGTTTCCCCCGTCACTTTTAGATTTAGCTTTCTCACTATGGAACGAAAAAAGGCATCAAGCAACTTTATAATTTGCATCAAGCAACTTTATAATTACGTTTCACCAGCCTATCGTTGGAGTATGGGCTGCCTACAGCTCATTTTGTTCGATATCTCCAAGTCTGCAGCTTTGTATTTAAATGCCTTCCCAATTTTCTTTCTGTTCCCCATCAAGCAACCTTTGGAGAGTTTAGTCATGTTTACTCCACACCAGTGTAGTTTGATTTCTTGGATATACAGTTTCATTTTATCTCTCAATAGCTGTAATACAGATAAAACCAGGAGCGCTTGGGAGGAGGAGTTGGGGCTGCAGTTTGGTGATGGATGGTGGGAGAAGGTCGTAGATAGGATACGGTCCACCACTTCCTGTGCCCGCCTCAGTCTAATTCAGTTTAAGGTTTTATACAGAATTCATCTTTCTAAATCGAAACAGGCAAAAATCTATCCTGGGGCTGAGGACAGATGTGACAGATGTCATGCTTCCTCCTGTCATTTAAGTCATATGTTTTTTCTGTGTCCGAAATTACATGCATTCTGTACAGGTTTTTTTGGCATTATGTCCTCCACATTTGGGGTGCAATTGACGCCATGCCATATTTAGGGTTACCAATGAGTCAGTATCACTGAGTTCTGCACACAAAGATATGTTAGCTTTCCCATCTTTGTTGGCCAGACGTGGCATACTTCTGCACTGAAAAGCAATAGGATGTCCTTCCATCTCTCGGTGGCTTAAAGACTTGATGTTTTTTTTTAAGCTGGAGAAAATAAAATATACACTGAGGGTTCTACTGACACTTTTTTTGCAAGTGGCAACCTGTTTTAGGGGACTATGGGTGTTACCTGATTAAAGATCTAAATTGTTAAAAATTGGACTGTATGCATAACCTTTCTTTTGTTTCTTCAGTTGTTTAAACAGGGGATGTGGGGAGGGTGCGCATGTGTGTGTGTCTTTGTCTAGGGGTTTGTTTGTGTTTTGGGGTGGGGTGTTTGCTCTTTGTTGTTTAAACAAAAATGGAGAATTTCTGTTTAGAATTTTGTATCTGTGATTGTTGATTTTTCAATAAAAAGAAAATTCGGGAAAAAAAAATCATTGCTTTTCAACCTGTTTCTAGATGTCTTACCATATTATTATTCAGAGATTCTCCTCTGCTTCGTTTGCAGAATGATGAAGTGTGTGTCAGCTTGCATTGCTCTGGACTTCCCAGTTCCATTCTGTGTTTCTCAGAGCGACGTGTGTTTGTGCTGCTGCTCTCATTCATCTCATCTTCTTTTACAACTTCTTTATTGAACTGCAAATGTTTAAGCTCTTCTAAGAGTAAAAAATCCCACATTTACTTCTGTTTTTTCCTTCACATTCATTTGGTCATTAGTGCTACTCTACTTCTAATCCCCTGCTGTGAAAATGAGTTGAAATACACCTTACACTGCCACCTACTGGTCATTTACTGCAGTTTTCTTGTGTCAGCAGTCTGAGATGAATTAAAGTGCAGTACAAATATTTATATTGATTAAATCATCTTTGAATTCATTTATTTTCATTGACTTTGATTTACTTTGTAAGTCCTGGAGAACTCTGCTGCAACTTATTTTTCAGAAATGAAATCTGTCCATTTTGTAGTCGTGGAACTCGCACTACATGACTGTCTAGACGAGGACTTCCATCAGTGTCTGTGACTGGTTCTCACACCAACACTGCATGAACGAGGGAGAACACAAAGGAAGTGTAATGTGTAGAAACTGAGACTGAAGTGTGTGTCATTGTGTATCTGCAGGTTGTGTAATTGTGGAGTATCAGATGAAGGCTGTGCTGCTCTCGCTTCAGCACTGAGATCAAACCCCTCACACCTGAGAGACCTTGCTCTGTCTTGGAATAATGTAGGAGACTCAGGAGTGAAGTGTCTCTCTGCTGTACTGAAGAATCCTCACTGTAAACTGGAGACACTGTGGTAAGATCATCTCTCTGAGAGTCACATGACCTGCTCCTCAGTAACACACATTCTCTAATAGTGAGACTAAAGCAAAGCTTTTAGATTCAGCATCAATGTTCTGAGGAGGAAGTTTGTGTCTTTTCACTGCACACTGATGATTTGTCACAGATGCTTTGGGTCTGATGTACGTATGTGTGAAGCTGCAGCAAAAAACGTGTCTTAAAACCACTGCAATGTGTCTGAAATGACTGTGAAACTGTTAGAGTTCACTTTCAGTAACACAAACTACATACAAATGTACTGTTTTCTTGCACACAGACACACATTCATACACACTCTCTCAAACACACACTTTCTCACACACACACACACACACACACACACACACACACCACACACACACACACACACAGACTGCATAAAGAAAGTCTTGTTTTGTAACTGAATAAACTGTTTCAATATTCAGTTTATTTATCTGAATTCTGTCATTTACACAATCTATTGTTCATATTTCAGTATATATATATATATATATATATATATATATATATATATATATATATATATATATATATATAATATAACACTGGCTATAGACTTCCCACGCTTTGAAATCACAATAAAACAATGAAGGAATTTTGGATGTTTCTGGTTGTTTTAAAAAAACTGAGATAACATTAGACCAATGAAATTCAACTCAGGTGAACCAATGAAACTCTTTATATTAAATCAGATCACTGAATCAGGCACACCACATCATAAATATGGATGATGTTCCTCTGACGCTTGACACATCACTGTCTACAGAAACAATCATTGTCACACTGAAAACAACCATATAAAATGCACTTCACCTGTGTTCTGAGCTGCACAGAATTGGGAGAAACTTCACTGATGGTGATTTTTAAACACACAACACAATAAGAAACACTCTCAAGAGAACACACAGAGGAAGACACAGATGACTTCTTGGTACACTGTATACATTGTGTAACAGACACTGTCTTTCATTACCTGTGGTAAGCATTACATAGATACCTGCATTAAAGATTTATTTATGTTAAAATAAAAATCTTGTCAAATTCAGTGAAATCTTATATTTTTATAGTCAGAAATTATGGTGTATATATATATATATATATATATATATATATATATATATATATATATATAAAATATTCCATCCATCCATCCATCCATCCACACTACTAATTTCAAAACACAGGATGTGTAATGTGTAGAAACTGAGAGAGTGAAGTGTGTCATTGTGTATCTGCAGGTTGGATGATTGTGGAGTATCAGATGAAGGCTGTGCTGCGCTCGCTTCAGCTCTGAGATCAAACCCCTCACACCTTAGAGAACTGGATCTGTGTTGGAATAATGTAGGAGACTCAGGAGTAAAGTTTCTCTCTGCTGTACTGGAGAATCCTCACAGTAAACTGGAGAAACTGTGGTAAGATCATCTCTCTGAGAGTCACATGACCTGCTCCTCAGTAACACACATTTTCTAATAGTAAAACTGAAGCAGAGCTTTCAGCATAAATGTTCTGAGGAGGAAGTTTATAACTTTATTATTTTTATTTTGTTTGTTAGATTAAATTAGTGTTAATTAAATGTTTTATTTTTATAATCATGACTTTTTATCGACTTTTGTAATGTTTTAGTTTCTAATATCTGATAAATATACAAAAGTGTTGATATAAATGTGAATGTGACGAGGTAGAATAATGAAGAGAGAGAAGATGATCTAATATCTAACAAGCTACAAAAATCCCTCAGTGTATAATGGAGCTGTTGTGACTTTTATTGCAGCTCAAAAGTCCAATTAAACCTGCAGCATTGAATCTGTATTTCCAGTAGATTAACAACTGAAAATACTGCCTGGAGCTGCAGAATGAGAAGAGTGATGTGAGTGTGATGGTCAATAACGTGAGTGTGATGGTCAGTAATGTGAGTGTAATGGTCAGTGATGTGAGTGTAATGGTCAGTGATGTGAATGGTAATGTAACCCATAGAGAAATAAGGGCTAGTATACTGTAGTTTCACTTTCAACCATAGGGGGCGCTGGGGGACTGATTTGATTAAAGCTGTCCCTAGATTATGACCGTAACCCTAGTTCCCTGAGGGAACGAGACGCTTCGTCGAAACGCTATGGGAACGCCCCTGCGTGACCGCGCTCTGAACCACGTGTGTAATCTGACCAATAGGCGTTGGGACATGACGTCATCTGTGGGCGACATCGCGTAAACAGGAAGCTACAAATGGCTGCGAGATGGACAAGACGCTAGCTCCTGCGAGAGAAGATAAGCGCCACAGGATGCGGGAAGTGTGGCACGGAGACGCAGCGTCTTATTCCCTCGGGGAACTAGGGTTACGGTCGTAACCTTGAGACGTTCCCCTTCGGGAAATCGAGCCGCGTCAAAACGCTATGGGAACGAGTGCCTTGGCACCTGCACGTAGAGGCCGCCACACTCCGGATGGAGTGAGCTCGGACACTGAGCGGTGCGGGGAGGCCAGAGGACTCATGAGCCGACACAATCGCATCGACCACCCATCTGCTCAAAGTCTGCTTATTGGCCGGGAAACCTTTCCTGTTAAGGCCGTAGCAGACACACAGCTGCTTCGATTTCCTCCATGGACTCAACCCAACCCGCCATCAAGACGCCATCTTGCTGTCTTCGGAACGAAAAAATACGGGCTGTAGAAGCCTGACTCTTGAACCGAGGGGGGAACCAACTCAATGGCTCCTTTCCCCAGGAGTGTGCACACGTCTCGTTTCAGGACCAGAGCCTGCTCGGGTCCCACCAGGGTGGGACACATCCCGTTGAAACAGGGAGGGGAAACGCAAACTGAATTTGTGTAACCGTCCTCTATAGTCGGGGGGGGAACCCTGCAGCCGATGACACCTCGTGAGGCGGCGGAACCCCTCGTGTGGAAAGATGGGGAGCGAACTGCTGGAGGGAAGCTGCGCCCTAAAGCACACCTTGTGGCAGGGCTGACAGACCAGCCTCCATGACCCGAACGGCCGGAGCAGCATACTGTGGCCGTTGACACCTCCTGAGAGGTGGCGGGTCTCCCCCCTCCATACCGAGACTTTTGGCGGAAGTGGAAGGAGACGCCCGCTGGAGGGGGGGATGTGCTCTTAAGCACATCCTGTGGCAGAGCCAATGGCCTGGCCTCCTGGTGGTGCAGGGGAGGGACAGGCACAGTAGGGTGAGGTGTACACTATCCCCCCGACCGTAGATCGTCAGGATCTACGCACCACAGCCCGTTTGTTGGAGGCGAGGGTGACCCTTAGGTCATCCTGCTCCTTTTTAGGCCCTTAGGCCCCGCCCGCAGAGATCGCCACTCTGTTTCTGGGCTTTGCGGAAGGACCGGGCTGACGCCAAACAGTCCAGGAGGAGCCATCGGTGCGTTCAAAAGCACAGCTCGATCCTTGTCTGGGAGGGCAGACAAGGTGAGCCACAGAGGCTACGAGGGCCGCCATGGACCGGCCAACGGCCCGCGCTGTGTGCTTCGTAGCTCGAAGCGTTAAGTCGACAGCGTGACGCAACTCCTTAATATCAGCGGCCCCGGAGCTAAGATCCTCATCCAAATCACGCAGCAGGTCAGCCTGGTATGCCTGCAACACACCCATGGTGTGGAGACAACCTGCAGCCTGGCCTGCAGCCGCGTAAGCCTTCCCCACGAAGGCCGATGTAGCACGTAGCGGCTTAGTAGGGAATACCGGAGCCTTCGGCGATGATGCTTTGCTAGGGGAGAGATAGCTGGCTACCGTCTCTTCCACACGTGCCATCGCCCCATAGCCGCACGCCTTAGCCCCAACCACGTTCGCGTAGAGCAAGTGATGGGAAGAAGTATGCATGGAGAACGGGGTTTCCCAGGATCTGGACAACTCGGGGAAAAAACGGCAGGCCCCAGTGCCAAGGAAGTGACACAGGCCAATCTAGATCCAGCTTAGCAATAGCTCATGTCATTACCTCAAGGAGCTCCTTGTACAGCACAGGCTGTGAGGAGTCCACGAGCTTGCTAGCATCCATCAGCTCTCCTTCTTCAGAGGGAGAGACATGTAATGCCACGCTGCTCGCACCGGTAGAAGAAGCAGCCATCGGGCCTGCTTCTCCGAGAGAGCAGGAGCTGGATTCAGCAGACGAGTGCCTCAGAAAGAGTGGGACCGGAGCCGCGAGGAGAGAGCTCTTTCAAGAGCGCTCTCCGGGAGCGGCGTCTTGCTACAATGCGAGCAATCGACTCCATCGAGAGCTGATTGTGCATGCTCAACTCCTAAGCAAACAACACACCGATCATGCGAATCCTTTCTGGTAATAAAACGTGGACACGGATAAACACACTTACAGTAATTCTGTCTGCCTGCCATCACTCGATCAGAAAAATACAGCAAAACAGCGTTTACCTGAACGAGCAGAAGCTAACGTCTTGTCCATCTCGCAGCAATTTGTAGCTTTCTGTTTACGCGAAGTTGCCCACCGATGATGTCACGTCCCAACGCCTATTGGTCAGATTACACACGTGGTTCAGAGCGCGGTCACGCAGGGGTGTTCCCATAGCGTTTCGATGCAGCTTGAGTTCCCGAAGGGGAACTATGGTTATCAACATTTTCCCCCCTTTTGCTATTTCTTCTCCTCGTGAATGCCAGCAGAAATAAAACTTCTGAAATTCTAAAACCAGCAGAAAGCAGAAAACCGAGGCAATAATTCCAATTAGAAACCATTGAAACTCCGATTAGGTTTTTTTTGAGTACTAGAATGTCTGGATGAACCAAGATGGCGAGCCTAGCCCAGTGAGACTGGAAGATGATCTTTAATGGAGTGGCCAGACATTGATTTGTCACCAGAGGAATCCTGATTTACGTCGAGAGTGCCAGTTAAGGCATTATTCACACAAAGTAGTGTTACAACAAGTGCACTTGAGTTCAGGGAAATTAACGCTTACTTAAATACACATTCACAGAACTCTGGATACACATTCCATATTCACTTACCAATTGAACAATTAAGGGGAATTTACTTTATATTTTTTTTATTATTTTAAAAAGCTCTTCCTTTTTTTTTATCATTTTTGTGCCATTTATTTTGCACTGTTGTTAGGAGGCAATAAAATTGTCAGCTGTTCAACTCAACCGGAGCTTCTCTTGTGAATTAGCCCAGCCTACCTCTCATCGAACCTAGGTAAATGATAGTGTCTTCTTGCTACTGCCATTGGATCAATGCCATAGGTGCTACAGTAAAGTTAGAGAAGAGAGTGAAAAGACCAGTAAGGGAAGTAAAGAAGGAGATCAGGTGGTATCTGTGGGAGCTGAGGGAGCTCAGGCTTGTGAGATGGAGGAAGCCCTGACCGAACAGCAGATTGATTTATCTCAGCGTTCTCTTGAGAGCATTAGAGATGAGGAACAGTGGTCAGTCACGTCTCAAAAGGATCTTTACTCTGTCGAACAAATAAACAGATTTTTGGATGAGACTAAAGGAAAAGGATGTGTTGAAGTAAGTGATTTATTTCCCCATCTAGAAAAGTTTGTGTTTTTTGAGGAAAACATGTTCGCTCTGAACCATACCACAGCAGGAACATCTTCATTAAAAAACCCTCAACAGCAATCAGACACGGTGAACAACCTGGAAAAGAGACTGACAAGGGGAAATCTACATAGTCATGTAGGGCTTAAAGCACTTCTGGACGTCGCTCTGGACACGGGCGTCTGCTTGATGCCACACATGGAAATGTAAACACTTTGTTTATGGCCCCAAATATACAAAGAGCAGGAAAGATACTCAGCTACTACTTACCCTTTTTATTTGGGGAAGTGAAATGATCATATGATTGTGTAGAAAAGGAAGTGAAATGGAAAAGAATGAACTGAATTGATCCTGTTTTTAGGGGTTTAATACAAACACGAGTAAAAATCCAATTTGTATATCAGCAGACGTTCAGGAACATGGAAACTTTTCAGTGCAAATGGGGAATAAATGAATGTA
Source organism: Silurus meridionalis (assembly GCF_014805685.1). Lineage (NCBI taxonomy): Eukaryota > Metazoa > Chordata > Actinopteri > Siluriformes > Siluridae > Silurus > Silurus meridionalis. The sequence goes on along the minus strand of NC_060906.1, from coordinate 5,323,670 downwards.
TTTGTGATGTTGATCATGACGACTTTCTGCAACTTAAAGATTCAATTCAATCAAATGTTCCAACTTTTCAAAATGTTTTTTAATTTTTAGCAATAAGGAGACCTAAAAGTCAACTCTCTCTTCCATCTCTCTCTCTCCCTCTCTCTCTCTCTCTCATTCTCTCCCCACCTCCCTCTTTCTCCTCCATCCCTCCCTTACTGTGGCCAAGAAGTGCAAAACACTAACAAAAACGAAAACTAACAAATGCAAAAACAAAATAACAAATCTGAAAACACAAGGACGATTCAGACAAAGTAGAAAAGGTAGGTATAGTTTGTGAATGGAACACTTACCTATCATTGGACAAGACACCTGTCATTCAACATATACAGGAAGTACAACAGTTTATTTATTTATTTATTCATATATATATATATATATATATATATATATATATATATATATATATATATATATATATATATTTTTTATATTTATATATATTTTTAAGCAATTAGCCATATTGCTTAAGGCAATTAGCTTAATTTTAATTAATTAAGCAATTAAGCAATTCGACATATAACCCAGCCATCAAGGAGGCACAAGCCAGTGCACTCTTAGTGCCGGTCCCAAGCCCGGATAAATGGGGAGGGTTGCGTTAGGAAGGGCATTCAGCGTAAAACGTGCCCAATCGAATATGCGGGTCACGATTAAGAATTTCATACAGGATAGGTCGAGGCCCGGGTTACCAACGACCGCCACAGGTATTGTTGGCCAACAGGGTACCGGTGGAAATTGGAGGAGAAGGAGAGGAGGAAGACGTCTACAAAAACGGCAGGGAAATGAGAAGTGTAGGAGAGTGGAGGTTCATTAAATGTTGGTACTATGACTGGTAAAGGGAGAGAGATAGCTGATATGATGGAGAAGAGAAAGGTAGATATGTTGTGTGTTCAGGAGACCAGGTGGAAAGGTGGAAATAAGGCCAGGAACATTGGAGGTGGGTTTAAACTGTTCTCTTATGGTGTGGATGGAAAGAGAAATGGAGATATAGGGGTGATTCTGAAGGAAGAGTACATTAAGAGTGTAGTGGAGGTGAAGAGAGTTTCTGATAGGGTGATGAACGTGAAGCTGGAAGTTGAAGGGATGATGATAAATGTCATCAGTGCCTATGCTCCACAAGTCGGCTGTGAGATAGAGAAGACGAAAAAATTCTGGAATTAATTAGATGAAGTGGTAGATGGTGTACCTAGAAATAAACGATTGGTGATTGGTGCAGACTTTAATGGGCATGTAGGTGAAGGGATCAGAGGTGATGAGGAAGTGATGGGTAGGTATGGCCTAAAGGAGAGGAATGTAGAAGGGCAGATGGTGGTAGATTTTGCTAAAAGGATGGAAATGGCAGTGGTGATTACTTATTTTAAGAAGAAGGAGGATCATAGGGTGACATATAAGAGTGGAGGAAGGTGCACACAGGTGGACAATGTTATATGGAGGAGATGCAACCTGAAGGAGATTGGAGACTGTAAGGTGTTGGCGGGGGACAGTGTAGCTAGACTGCATCGAATGGTGGTTTGTAGGATGGTACAAGGAGATGCGGCAGCAGGTAAAGATGGATGTGGTGAAAGCCAAGGAAAAGGCATACGAGGAGCTGTATGAGAGGTTGGACACTAAGAAAGGAGAAAAGGATTTGTACCGATTGGCCAGGCAGAGGGACCGAGCTGGGAAGGATGTGTTGCAAGAAAGAGCAATAAAGGATGGAGATGGAAATGTGTTGACTAGTGAGGAGAGTGTTTTGAGAAGATGGAGGGAGTATTTTGAGCAGCTAATGAACGAAGAAAATGAGAGAGTGAGAAGATTGGATGGTGTGGAGTTAGTGAAGCAGGAAGTGGATAGGATTAGTAAGGAGGAAGTGAGAGCAGCGATTAAGAGGATGAAAAGTGGAAAGTTGGTTGGACCAGATGACATATGGTAGAAGCATGGAGATGTTTAGGAGAGATGGCAAAAGAGTTTTAACCAGATTGTTTAACAAGATTCTGGAAGGTGAGAGAATGCCTGAGGAATAAAGAAGGAGTTTGCTGGTACCGATCTTTAAGCATAAGGGAGATGTGCAGACCTGCAGTAACTACAGGGAAATTAATTTGAACAGTCAAATTATGAAGTTATGGGAAATAGTAGTGAAAGCCATGCTGAGACAAGAGGTGACCATCTGTTAGCAACAGTATGGTTTCATGCCAAGAAAGAGCACCACAGATGCCTTATTTGCTTTAAGAATGTTGATGGAGAAGTATAGAGAAGGACAGAAGGAGTTGCATTGTGGATTTGTGGATTTAGAGAAAGCGACAGTGCCAAGAGAGGAGTTGTGGTATTGTATGAGGAAGTCAAGTGTGTCAGAGAAGTATGTGGGGGTGGTGCAGGACATGTATGAGGACAGTGTGACAGCAGTGAAGTGTGTAGTAGGTACGACAGACTGGTTCAAGGTGAAGGTTAGACTGCATCAAGGATCAGCCCTGAGCCCTTTCCTGTTTGCAGTGGTGATGGATAGGTTGACAGACCAGGTCAGACAGGAGTCTCCCTGGACTATGATGTTTGCGGATGATATTGTGATTTGTGGTGAGAGTAGAGAGCAGGTTGAAAAGAGCCTGGAGAGGTGGAGGTATGCGCTGGAGAGAAGGGGAATGAAAGTCAGTAGGAATAAGACAGAGTACATGCATAAATGAGAGGGAGGGCAGTGGAGTGGTGCGGTTGCAGGGAGAAGAGGTGGAGTGCAAAGTAATGGAGAGTGTGTTAGGGAAGTGAAGAAAAGAGTGCAGGCAGGGTGGAATGGGTGGAGAAGAGTGACAGAAGTGATTTGTGATAGTATGGAATCTGCAAGAATAAAAGGGAAAGTTTATAGGTCTGTGGTGAGACCTGCAATGTTGTATGGATTAGAGACAGTGGCATTGAGTAAAAGGCAGGAGGTGGAGCTGGAGGTAGCAGAGCTGAAGTAGTGCCGAGGATGGACAGGATTAGAAATTTGTTTATTAGAGGGACAGCGCATGTTGGACGTTTTGGTGACAAGGTGAGGGAGGCGAGATTGGGATGGTTTGGACATGTGCAGAGGAGGGACATGAGTTATATTGGTAGAAGAATGCTGAGAATGGAGCCACCAGGAAGGAGAAAAAAAGGAAGACCAAGGAGGAGGTTCATGGCTGTGGTAAGTGAAGACATGCAGGTAGTTGGTGTGAAAGAGGCAGATGTAGAGGACGGTGGTATGGAGACGAATGATTCGCTGTGGTGACCCCTAATGGGAGCAGCCGAAAGAAGAAGAAGAAGCAATTAGCCATAAACAAACAATGTGGCAAAAACAAGTACAATTTACATTACAATACACAGAACATGTGCATGAAAATACAAATATTTAGGGGAGAGAGGGAAAAAAATAGATAAATAAATAAAATGTATAATAATAATAATAAGAAGAAGAAGAAAAATAAATTGTAATAAAAAAAGGATAAAAATTGACAGGGCTATGGTTTATTTTGTAAATATATTCTACAAAAAAAGACTATTTTATTTCTATTTTTATTAATATAGACATTTTTCTTTTTAAACACTTTAAGGGCTTTTGTGAAAGAAATAAACTCATTCTTAAATTAAAAAAATTTTGGTTTCACTTTCAAGTATTTCGATTTGTGTATATAAAATTTTCCCATCAGAAGTATTTCATTAACAAGAAACTCGTCTTTGTTTCAGTGATCCCCCCTGCCACGCCCCCCTCGGTAGCTGTCAGGGATTTGCCCTGCCACGCCCCCCTCGGTAGCTGTCAGGGATTTACCCTGCCACACCATCCTCGGTAGCAGTCACGCTGCCTCGTTATCCCGTGCCGGCCTTGAATGCCGGCCTTGAATACCGACAGTTTTGGCTCATTAAGGATTAGACTATATAAACTCACGTTCTCGAGTCACAGGCTGTCGGTTCTTGAATGTCTTGCTGATCATTCCGTGTTTCCGCGGCCGCCAGCCTTCCCGTTGGTTTTGTCTTCAGACTCTGTTCCCGTGTGGATTACTCTTTGCTGTTGGAGTTACTTTCGTTTCAGGTTTTGCTTTCTGTTGGACATTTACTCGCGTTGTGGATTACTCGTTCCGAGCGGATATTCTTTGTTTGCTTTTCGTCACGGCTTAACAGTGTTTCTTGGTTGAACTGCTTAATAAATACAATGATTGAGTTATTTCCGCTTCCGCGTCATCAGCCTGACACTGTTATTGTTCATTACAAGTCTAAAGATAATGTCCTTCACAGTGAAAGTACTTAGATGGGGAATCTTTGGGTAAATCCAGTTATGGATATCAGACCATAAAGCATCTGAAGTAACAGTCTGCAGCAGGAGAAAGTTGGAACGTATGTGTAAAAGTGTAGAAACTAATCTTTATGTGATGATATACTGCATTATCTCCAACATCACTGCATATGAATGTCCTTCCTCAAAGTAGCTTTCAATTCATTCCAGTTTCTCCCTGATTCTGTTTACTTCTGTTATTTTCTTATATGTAAAGGTGCAGTAATCAAAATAAAAAATTGTTTAAAATAAACAGAGAACTTTACACATGTACAAGAAACAAAGTTGGAAGATTTTTATACTTCCTGTATATGTTGAATGACAGGTGTCTCTTCCAATGATCAGTAAGTGTTTCATTTACACACTTTACCTCCCTTTTACACTGTCTGAATCGTCCTCTTGTTTTCTAACTAAATGTTCTCACTAAATGTTCTACCAAAGATATTAAATAAGCATGATGAAATATTGAAGGACAAATGATACACTGGAATCAAATCCTGGTTTCCTTGAAGCAGAGATAATTACCTGCTGCTGATCATCAAACACCTCCTTCTAGTTTTCTGTTTCTGATTCACTTCTTTCTCTTGTAGATTTTAATGGTGATGAACAATTGTGTGTGAAGACTCCAGGGTTCCTGCATTTCCGTGTCTGCAAACCGAGAACACGTTTATCTACAGGATCTGAGGAGTTGATGTGAAAAAGCCCAGAGCAGAAGGAGTTCTTAAGAGAGACCATAATAGAGAGGGGGTTCGGCTTCACTAGAATGAATATGGAGAACAATAACAAATTCCAGTATTTTATTCAGCACTTTTTAACCGAATGACAATAATGCAAATGATTTCCAAATTTCTCAATTTGGAATAATAATCGTATTGTTGTTAGTCACACACACACACACTTTCATTTACAATGTTAACATAAGGAGCGAGTACAGCTTGTGACCAGGTTTTCAAGACCTCAGACTGTGAAACAGATGCAGAGCTTCTTGGTTCTGATGAACTACTGAGAGCATGGCTCCCTGACTGCACACAGCATGATAAAGTTTTTATGAGTGCTATTGATCACAAAGCTCCTCCGTCTAGTGTACTTTTTAAATATACAGTTATTGGCTCTGCTACAGCACTACTGGGTCCACATGACCAGTATAATTCAGAATACAGATGACATTTATTTTATAAAACTGTTCTGTAATACACTGGGATACCCTTTGATTGAAACAAGTTTTGCTTACAAAAATTTGCTTGTATGTGGTTCCAAAATATATAAATGGTTGCTGAAGAGTGATAACAGATGAACTGCCATCATCCAACCGGTCATTTACTATGTCTCCAGTTCCAAATGGGTAGAAGGGTCCTAAGACATAGCAGAAGAGATATGCAATGTATTAAAACAGGAGACACATGGATGTTCTTTTGTTTTATGCAATAATCTAGGCAATTCATGGTATGAAGATTTACCTTGACTAAACAAATTTATAAACATTCAGCTGAAATACTTTGCAATGCCTCTTGTAAAATTTGCCACTAATTTTTAGACTTTGCAATCCAGTTCTTCCCTGAGCAGTTCAATTGGATTTGGGTGAGGTGACAGGCAAGCGATTCCATGATCGAAAACACTGCAGGCTGCTCTTAAAATAAAACGTTGTCAGGGTAGTGACCACGTGTAGGAAACGGGAGTAACTCAATCATGTTT
>NC_060906.1:5255530-5317584 GCF_014805685.1 Silurus meridionalis | reverse complement strand
AAAAATGTGATCGTTATATAGTTGATACACGGTAATAGCTGAAGTAAAAAGAAAGAGATACACTATAAGGACAAAAGTATTGGGACACCTGACTTTCACATCCATAGTTGGTTCTTTCCTAAACTGTTATCGCAAATCTGAAGACACACAATTGTATATGATGTGTTTGAATGCAGTAGCATGCAATTTCTCTGCACTTGAACCAGGAGACCCAAACATGTTCCAGCATGACTATACCCCTGTGAACAAAGCAAACGCTATTAAGATATGATTTGCATTGGTTTGAGTGTAAGATCTCCTGCAATAGAGCTCTTACCTCAACCCTATTGAACCCAAGTCCTCTTCACCTCACCTACATCACTACCTGACTTTACTAAGACTCTTCTGTCTGAATGAGCACAAATCTCCACAAACACAATCCATAATCTAGTGGAACATCTTCCCAGAGAGGGAAAGTTATTATAAGAGCAAATGGAGACTTAATGTGGAATGAGATGTTAAAAAATCACATATAAATATTATGGCCAGGTGTCCACAAACTTTTAGCAATATAGTGTATAGAATAAGCATATTTATATGTGGAATCTTGTTTAATTTGACATCACACTGCATTATTAATTCATCATTTATGGCATGTCTTTTTACTCAACTTCAAACAATCTAATCTTGCTTAAAATTACAATTGAGATATAAGAAGTAATGTGTATAGTAAGTTGTTTATGCATGTTAATGCATGCAGAGCTCTGTATTAGTATTTGTACATTTACTGCATGTATTTAAACATTCTTAAGGGAACAAGTTGGTGTGGTGGGGAGTGGCTGGACCTGGGCGAGTTTTTCTCTGTGTATGTGTGAGTGTATTTGAATTGTTTTGTCTATTTTGCTTTATGTACAGTAGTTTCTGTCTATTTGTTAAGGACCCCCTTGAGAACTAGATGGTTCATCTCAAGTGGTTTATCCTTTCAATCAACTTACAGAAATATGAGCAAAATTAATCACCTTTTTGAATGAAAATAAAAGTGCATTACTGTGAAAAACGTGGGGGACGGCCTGAAGTGCTTGGGTTGAGGCTAAAATCATAGATCTTAGGACTAAATGAAATACATTGGCTAATAAAACAGATTCTGTCATAGAAGGTGTTTTATTTTGGTAACTGTTTCCACATAAATAGCTCTGAGCTCTTTCCTGTTTGCAGTGGTGATGGATAGGGTGAAGGACGAGGTCAGACAGGAGTCTCTGTGGACTATGATGTTTGTGGAGGATATTGTGATTTGTGGTGAGAGTAGGGAGCAGGTGAAGAAGAGCCTGGAGAGGTGGAGGTGCACACTGGAGAAAAGGGGAATGAAAGTCAGTAGGAGTAAGACAGAGTACATGTGTGTGAATGAGAGGGAGGGCAGTGGAGTAGTGTGGTTACAGGGAAAAGAGGTGGAGAAGGTGGTGGAGATATATATTAGTATTAAGATGGGCCTTATACTAGTTCTCTAAACACACATTCCTATGTTATCTGTGCAGTGTCTATAGGATCTTTACGATGTGAGTATGTAAGGTACACGGAATGTCTTTGTCTGGACTCACACATCTCTGGTTACTGTGTCTTCTTACCCAATCAGAATCAGTTTTGGCTCAGGGGTTTTCCAGAGTCTACTGTGTATATACAGTGAGGAAAATAAGTATTTGAACACCCTGCTATTTTGCAAGTTCTCCCACTTAGAAATCATGGAGGGGTCTGAAATTGTCATCGTAGGTGCATGTCCACTGTGAGAGACATAATCTAAAAAAAAATCCAGAAATCACAATGTATGATTTTTAAACTATTTATTTGTATGATACAGCTGCAAATAAGTATTTGAACACCTGTCTATCAGCTAGAATTCTGACCCTCAAAGACCTGTTAGTCTGCCTTCAAAATGTCCACCTCCACTACATTTATTATCCTAAATTAGATGCACCTGTTTGAGGTCGTTAGCTGCATAAAGACACCTGTCCACCCCATACAATCAGTAAGAATACAACCACTAACATGGCCAAGACCAAAGAGCTGTCCAAAGACACTAGAGACAAAAGTGTACACCTATGGAAAGGGCTACGGGGAAATTGCCAAGCAGCTTGGTGAAAAAAGGTCCACTGTTGGAGCAATCATTAGAAAATGGAAGAAGCTAAACATGACTGTCAATCTCCCTCGGACTGGGGCTCCATGCAAGATCTCACCTCGTAGGGTCTCAATGATCCTAAGGAAGGTGAGAAATCAGCCCAGAACTACACGGGAGGAGCTGGTCAATGACCTGAAAAGAGCTGGGACCACCGTTTCCAAGGCTACTGTTGGTAATACACAAACGTCATGGTTTGAAATCATGCATGGCACGGAAGGTTCCCCTGCTTAAACCAGCACATGTCCAGGCACGTCTTAAGTTTGCCAATGACCATTTGGATGATCATGGGAGCCATGGGAGAAAGTCATGTGGTCAGATGAGACCAAAATAGAACTTTTGGGTCATAATTCCACTAAACGTGTTTGGAGGAAGAATAATGATGAGTACCATCCCAAGAACACCATCCCTACTGTGAAGCATGGGGGTGGTAGCATCATGCTTTGGGGGTGTTTTTCTGCACATGGGACAGGGCGACTGCACTGTATTAAGGAGAGGATGACCGGGGCCATGTATTGCGAGATTTTGGGGAACAACCTCCTTCCCTCAGTTAGAGCATTGAAGATGGGTCGAGGCTGGGTCTTCCAACATGACAATGACCCGAAGCACACAGCCAGGATAACCAAGGAGTGGCTCTGTAAGAAGCATATCAAGGTTCTGGCATGGTCTAGCCAGTCTCCAGACCTAAACCCAATAGAGAATCTTTGGAGGGAGCTCAAACCCTGTGTTTCTCAGCGACAGGCCAGAAACCTGACTGATCTAGAGAAGATCTGTGTGGAGGAGGCCAAAATCCTCCTGCAGTGTGTGCAAACCTGGTGAAAAACTACAGGAAACGTTTGACCTCTGTAATTGCAAACAACTGTACCAAATTTTAACTTTCTCAGGTGTTCAAAAACTTATTTGCAGCTGTATCATACAAATAAATAGTTTTAAAATCATACATTGTGATTTCTGGATTTTTTTTTTTTAGATTATGTCTCTCACAGTGCACATGCACCTACGATGACATTTTCAGACCCTTCCATGATTTCTAGTTGGAGAACTTGCAAAATAGCAGAGTGTTCAAATACTTATTTTCCTCACTGTGTGTGTATATATATATATATATATATATATATATATATATATATATATATATATATATATATTCTGTGTGCTGTGTGATTCCTGATCAGAAAAGACAAAACCGGCATCTTGGATCACATGGGAAACCTCTCCAAGATTCCAAAAATGATTTTTTTGTTAAGGCATGATAAAAATCTAACAATATTTAATATATAAAAAATAAAAATAAAATAATACATGAATAAATAGATAGAAATAAACACTGATTTATTATTAATTAATTTATGTATGTATTTATTTTTATTTTTATTTTGTTAACTTCTGAAAGCTGCTTACTGTTACATCTTACTGAATACATTACACTTTTTAACAGCAGCTATCATAGCATAGCAGATGATCATTGTACAATGGTACACATTTTTTCTCTCTGATCATTTTAGTTTTAATGGGAGCTCTAAAAGTCTAAAGTATAACAGAAAGTTGATTGCGGACATTCAGTTGCAGATTTGAGGTCTGTGAGGTCAGAGGGATATCCAGTTAATATAGATAACCCATGCTGCTGTAGTTGATGTGAATGTACATTTAACACGGTAACGTGGCAAAGTATTTACACTATGACCGACTGCAGATTTTAAAGGAGATACAGTAATGATCTGAAATAACCTCAGTCTGGGAAATTATTACGATATTTTTAATATTTAATCAAAATATTAGTTTTAAATTAAGATTGTGTCACCACTATGAGTGGGTCCTATAGCATTCTGATTAATTTCTACTGAATCTAGAATGGACACAACTGCTGCTTTTAAAGAGTCTCCCTAAATATCAAAATAAATATTAAAGTCATATTAATATTAATGCTTTGTATAAAGATGTAGAAGCGAGATTTGTGATGAAATCAGCACATTCTAAAAGAAAATTAGAGTAGGGTCCCTGGGGGTCTAATAAATAATAACTAATGGAATTGACTGACCAGACTTGTTTCTGGAAGCTGCATTTGTTATGTTGGTGTAAAAAACAAAATTTTGTTTATTTATATATATATTTTTTTTTGTGATGCTAAGATTATTATTATAAATAACTTGACTCTGCCTCTGCCATTTGGACAGGGCTTGTCTTTGTTTGTCTGCTCCCTGGCTTTGGCTCTGGATAGTCACTGGTTAACAAATCCTGTTTTGAGACTATGACTTATCTTAGAGAACCTGTGCTTGCTTAGAAACAACAACTTTCAGGGTAAAAGGTAGGTGTACATGAAGACTCTTCTCTGTTCTGCCACCAAGGTGGTGGAATTAACTTCCCCTAGATGTCTGAACAGCTGTCAGTCACTGCCCAACTTCAAACGATGGGTAAGGATCTTTCCTCTTCCTGAAACACTTGCACTTTTTCATTGTTTTCTCATATAAAAAAAAGTGCTAAAAATTCTGTCAACAGAGTTTTAGGCTGATGGTATCCTAAGTCTGTAATCTCATGAACCAGTGTTGATTTATTCACAGGTAAAGAGATTCAAAGCACTTTTGTATGTCGCTCTGGATAAGGGCATCTGCTGCATGCAATAAATATAAATGTAAGCTGAGCTGCGATGTCCAACAACCTGACCTAATCTTGATCTACTCACCCTGCTAAAAGTGCTCTGAGTCTCCATCAAGGAATAAATCAACACAGATTCAGTAAATTGCAAACTTACAATACCATCAGTCTTAAACTCTTTTCCTCTGGAGGAAAAAAAAGTGGAACACATGAAAATGTAAAACACTTCATATCTAACAGAAAGTAATTAAATAGTGGCCTACAGTGATCTTGGTAATGAGGGTCACTCTGAATCTCTGCTTTCTATGATTTACACTGTGGAACATTTCATTGCCTTCATGGCCGAGTGCTGGGATGTGATGGTGGATGAATCTGGGTGAATGGAAAAAAAAGTGAATGGAGGGAACATGTGTGAGGAGGAGGAATGGACTGAGCAGAATAAAAACAAAATAAAGAACACACTAGAAGATAATAAGCCTTTAAGATAAAACTTTATTTGTAGGGAAATTTCCAAAAAGTGGTGTAGAAAGAAAGAAAGAAAGAAAGAAAAAAAGAAAGAAAGAAGAGTAAATAAAACTCCATTTATTTTTCTTCTATATTTTAGATAAAATGATTGCAGTTTTATGGGATGGGTGTTTTTGTAGGAAATATTATATAATACATCATATACATATAATACACATCCAGGTGTGTGTGTGTGTGTGTGTGTGTGTGTGTGTGTGTGTGTGTGTGAGTATGTGTATGATCACCTGATACTAGTAAGAAATAGAGATCAGATCAGAGAAAAAATAAAAAAATTATTGCGTCTGATCCTGTAGCATAAAGATAGTGATTTGGACATGTGATTTGGACTCTTTCTGCTCTAGGCTTTTTCACATCAACTCCTCAGATCCTGTAGATTAACGTGTTCTCGGTTTGCAGACATGGAAATGCAGGAACACTGGAGTCTTCACACACAATTGTTCATCACCAGTAAAATCTACAAGAGAAAGAAGTGAATCAGTAACAGAAAACTAGAAGGTGGTGTTTGATAATCAGCAGCAGGTAATTATCTCTGCTTCAAGGAAACCAGGATTTGATTCCAGTGTATCATTTGTCCTTCAGCATTTCTTCATGCTTATATAATATCTTTGGTAGAACATTTAGTGAGAACAAATGAGAAGGTGCAGAAGATGGAAGAGGAACATGAGCAGATATTTGCATCACATCACTGCACTGCACTACAGCACTTCCAGGCTGTAGAGTTTTTGCTACTTTTAATAAAGATCACCCGCTGTGGAGCTTCTCTCTTGTTCTACATGGATATTAAAGTGCAGACTTTAAGAACAAGCTGAGGGGAATTTTACAGGAATGATAGAAGACACGGTGTGGAGGTGGAGAGATAAAAGGACTGTCCGAGTGAGGAAACCAGCTGCTTACAGGAAATCCAATATTATATAAGATAATAAAAGATGATCATCATCTAATAAATAACGCTAATGTGCTGAATAACGCTAATGTAGTAAATAACGCTGATGTAGTAAATAACACTAATGTATTAAATGACACTAATTTGCTAAATAACGCTAATGTGCTAAATAACGCTAATGTAGTAAATAACACTGATGTAGTAAATAACACTAATGTAGTAAATAACACTGATGTAGTAAATAACGGTAATGTAGTAAATAACCAATGTATAAATAACACTAATGTAGTAAATAACGCTAATGTAGTAAATAACACTAATGTAGTAAATAACGGTAATGTAGTAAATAACCAATGTATAAATAACACTAATGTAGTAAATAACGCTGACGTAGTAAATAACGCTAATGTAGTAAAAAACGCTGACATAGTAAATAACGCTGACGTAGTAAATAACGCTAATGTAGTAAAAAACGCTAATGTAGTAAATAACGCTAATGTAGTAAATAACACTAATGTAGTAAATAACGGTAATTTAGTAAATAACCAATGTATAAATAACACTAATGTAGTAAATAACGCTAATGTAGTAAATAACACTAATGTAGTAAATAACGCTGACATAGTAAATAACGCTGACGTAGTAAATAACGCTAATGTAGTAAAAAACGCTAATGTAGTAAATAACACTAATGCGGTAAATAACATTAATGTAGTAAATAACACTGATGTAGTAAATAACACTGATGTAGTAAATAACATTAATGTAGTAAATAACACTAATCATTACATCAGTTTCAGTGTTTATATAAAACAGATTATTACTCACTTCAGTGTCTGTAGTTTGTAACGTTTATCATCCTTCAGATCAGAGAGACACTTCACTTCTGAGTCTCCTACTTTATTCCCAGACAGACTCAGTTCTCTCAGGTGTGAGGGGTTTGATCTCAGAGCTGAAGCGAGAGCAGCACAGCCTTCATCTGATACTCCACAATCCATCAACCTGCAGATACACAATGACACACACTTCACTTTCTCAGTTTCTACACATTGCACATCCTTTGTGTTCTTTCCACTAGAAAGAGAGAGAGAGAGAGAGAAAGAGAGAGAAAGTACGGTGGCCGAGAAGTGCAATAACACAAACAAATCAGAAAACAAATTAACAAATTAGAAAACACAAACAAATGCAAAAACAAAAATAACAAATTCAAAAACACAAGGAGGATTCAGACAAATTGGAAAAGAGAGGTATAGTTTGTGAATGAAACACTTTCTGATCAGTAAACCTGTCATTCAAAATATACAAGAAGTATGAAATCTTATAACTTTTTTCTTGTACATGTGTAAAGTTCTCCATTTACTTTAAACTATTTTTTTATTTTAATTAGTGCACCTTTAAATATAATGCAGCAAGGAGAAACTGGAATGAATTGAAAGCAACTTTGAGGAAGGACATTCATATGCAGTGATGTTGGAGATGCTGCAGTATATCATCACATAAAGATTAGTTTCTACACTTTTACACAGACGTTCCTCCACAAACTTTCTCCTGCTGCAGACTGTTACTTCAGACACTTTATGGTCTGATATCCATAACTGGCTTTACCCAAAGGTTCCCCATCTAAGAACTTTCACTGTGAAGAACATTATCTTTGGACTTATAATAAACAATAACAAAGACGACTTTCTTGTTTATAATATACTTCTGATGGGAATAGTTTTTTTACACAAATCGAAGTACTTGAAGAAAGTGAAACTAACGTTTTTTTTGCGTTTTTTAATGAGTTTGATTCTTTTACAAAATCCCTTAAAGTGATTAAAAAATTAAATGAATGATGGATGGAGGAGAGACTTTGTCAGGGAGCACCCTGCGTCTTCACCCCTGCGTGCTCCGCCCACACGGAGCTCCTCGCCTGATTACTAATCCGTCACACCTAACTTCCATTCCCACGCACACATATAAACCACTCACTCACACACACTTTGTCCGTTATTGTTTTCCACGTTCACGCTGTCTGCACCATGCTTATCCGCTGCTGCCAGCGCCGCGCTTCCCTCAGCATGGACCCGTGGATTCTTTACACAAACTGCCTTTTGCCTTATCGGGACTACACCGTTTCGCTGCACATATTTGTGTGATTCCTGCCTTTTTTCCCTATTAAACGTTGTTTGCGTATACTGAGCTGATGCAACTGGGTTTACAAAGGCTGTCCCGGAGGGAGATGAACAGCCGCCTGGCCGCCGGTAAATGCCTGTACTGTGAAAAGCCGGGTCACTCCATCGCCAGATGCCCCACACGCCCTGCTCGCACCGCGGTGAGAACCGTGAAGTTCCCCTCTGACATTTAACCATTGTGTAAGCTCACCGTGATGCTGCTAACCCCTGCTCTCTCCATCTCGGTGCGGGCTCTGGCCGACTCCGGCTCCGCACAAAACTTCATCTCTCCCCCGAGAGCAGCTCCCCCGAGAGAGAGGCTCCCAGGATTTAGCTGTCCAGACCATCCAGGGACGTCCACTGGGCCGGGGCTGGGTGAAGTATTGTGCACAGGTCGTGAAGCTGCGAGTCGGATTATTCCACCAGGAGGAGATCCGGTTCATGGTGCTTAAGGACTCCACGCTAAGTGTCATCCTGGGAAGACCCTGGCTTGTGACATCCTGGAGTGGAGTCCCCACTGCAAGAAGCACTGCCTCTCCCGGCTCCCGTACAGGATCACAAGAGCCTTGACAGGACCTGCTCCCCAAGCTGCCCAAAGGCCGGATCTATCCCCTGTCTGTCCCTAAACACTGAGCAATGGAGGAGTATGTCCAGCAGGCTCTCCGACAGGGGTTCTTTGCCCCGTCTACCTCCCTGGCGGCGTCAAGTTTCTAATTCGTGGGGAAAAAGGACGGGGGCCTCCATCCCTGCATTGACTACCGGCAGCTGAACGCCCAGATCGCTCCTCTCCCTTACCCCCTCCCGCTAGTTTCAGCGGCCCTGGAGGACCTAAGGAAAGCTCAGGTGTTCACTACAATCTGGTGCGCATCAGAAAGGGGGACGAGTGGAAAACCACCTTCATCACACCGTCTGGGCACTATGAGTACCGGGTCATGCCGTACGGCCTCTCCATCTTTCCGGCAGTCTTCCAGGGGTTCATGAACGAGGTGCTCCAGCCTTACCTCCAGAAGTTCGTCATGGTCTACATTGACGACAACCCGCATCTCACGAAGACTGGAGGAACACCACGGCCACATGCGTGATGTTCTCGGAGCACTCTGTTTGCACCATCTATACCTGAACCTCTTAAAGTGCAAGTTCCAACGCCCTCAGATCCATTTCCTGGGTTACGTGATCAGCGCACACGGATACAGATGGACGAGGGGAAAGTGAAACCTGTGCGGGACTGGCCCGTCCCAGAGACCATCAAAGAGCTCCAACGCTTCCTGGGCTTCGCTAACTTCTACCGCCGGTTCATCCAGGGCTAGAGCTGGGTCACCACTCCCCTCACTTCACTCCCCAGGAGGCTCAGGAGGGCTTCCACGAGCTCTGCCGGCGCTTCTGTCTCGCTCCCGTGTTGCGCCACCCTGATCCCAGGAGGCCGTTCGTGGTCGAGGTCGATGCCTCCTTAACCAGCGTAGGGGCTGCTCTCTCCCAGCGGTCGGGCACCCCTCCCCAGCTCTACCCGTGCGCTTTCTACTCACACAAGCTCTCCACGGCCGAACAGAATTATGACATCGGCAACCGGGAGCTCCTGGCAATAAAGCTCGCCCTGGAAGAGTGGAGACACTGGCTGGAGGGAGCGGAACACCCGTTCACCATAATTACAGACCACAAAAACCTCCAGTACCTACAGGAGCCCCGGAGACTAAACCCCAGGCAGGCGGTTCTTTACCCGGTTCCGGTTCCATGTCACTTACCGAGCCGGGGCACTGAATGGAAAGGCCGACGCCCTCTCCCGAGTGTTCGGGCCAGAAGAACCCAGCGATCCAGACCCCATCCTTCCACCTGCACTCATCGTGGGGCCCATTGTCTGAGAGATCGACGAGGAGATCCGCACGGCCTCTCTCCAAGAACTGGGCCCCGAGGGGTGCCTTGAGGCTGGGTACGGGCCACCCGGGCGAGAAACGGATGGTCCAGCTCGTCCAGACGCGCAACTGGCGACCCGGAATGACCAAGAAAATCACCCGTTTCGTTCAGGGGTGTGCCACCTGCGCCATGTCCAAGGTCCAATGTCACCTGCCTGTGGGTAAGCTGGTGCCGCTCCCCGTCCCTCAGCGCCCCTAGTCCCATTTGGGCATCGACTTTGTGACCGACCTGCCGTGGTCAGAAGGCAACACGTGTATCCTAGTGGTGGTGGATCATTTCTCCAAGGGCTGCCGCTTCATCCCCCTAAAGGGTCTACCTACCGCCCTTGAAACAGATGAGGCCCTGTTCCACCACGTCTTCCGGACTTTCGGCCTACCGGAGGAGATTGTCTCAGACCGAGGGCCTCAGTTCACTTCACGCATCTGGAGGGCTTCTTTCAGCTTCTGAGGGTATCAGTAAACCTCACTTCCAGCTACCAGTCCAACGGTCAAGCTGAGTAGAAGATCCAGGAGCTGAGCCAGTAGCTGAGGGTCTACTGCAGCCAGGACCAGGGGAATCGGTGTCGTTTCCTGCCGTGGGTGGAATACGCACAGAACTCGCTCCGCCAAGACATCACAGGCCTCACCCCCTTTCAGTGCGTGCTGGGGTTCCAGCCACCCTTGTTCCCCTGGTCGGACGAGCCCAGTAATGTGCCCGCAGTGGACTCCAGGTTCCAGAAGAGCAACCGGGTCTGGGAGTCAGCACACACACAACTGCGTCGGGCGATCCGTAACACTCGCAGACACGCCGATGCTCGTCGTTTGGAGTCCCCGTGTTTCCGTCCCGGGGACTAGGTCTGGCTGTCAACGAGAGACCTATGGCTGAGGCTCCCATGCCGCAAGTTAAGCCCCCCCAGTTCATCGGGCCCTTTAGGGTTGCCAGGCGGTTCAGCGACATGTTCTACCGGCTGGACTTGCCGCCAAGGTACCGCATACACCCAACCTGTCACCTGTCCCTACTAAAGCCTGTGTCTCTCCGTCTCTTACCCTCCAGGTGGCCCCTTGGCTCCCGTCCAGCCGGAGGTCGTGGATCAGCCAAGCGTCTAAGCAGTATGAGAGGTGTTGGATTCCCGATGGTGCAGGGGTCGCCTTGAGTACTTGGTGGACTGGGAGGGATACAGCTCAGAGGAGCGGTCTTGGGTGGCCAGACAGGACGTGCTGGACCCGGCGCTGCTGGGGGAGTTCCACGCCGCTCACCCGCGGCCCCCGGCGCCCCGGGCTATGGGTTGGCCTCGTCGCAGGGTCAGGGCGTCCAGTGCCGCCCCTTGGGGAGGGGGTGGTGTCAGGGAGCACCCTGCATCTTCACCCACGGAGCTCCTCGCCTGATTACTAATCCGTCACACCTGACTTCCATTCCTACGCACACATATAAACCACTCACTCACACACACACACTTTGTCTGTTATTGTTTTCCACGTTCACGCTGTCTGCACCACGCTTATCCGCTGCTACCAGCGCCGCGCTTCCATTAGCGCGGACCCGTGGATTCTTTACACGAACTACCATTTGCATTATCGGGACTACACAGCTTCGCTGCACGTATTTGTGTGATTCCTGCCTTTTTTCCTCATTAAACGTTGTTTGCGTATACTGGTTCTCCCGCATTACAGACTTGACTTTTAGGTCTCTTTATTGCTGAAAGTTAAAAAACATTTAGAAAAGTTGGAACATTTGATTGAATTTAATTGAATTTTAGTTGCAGAAAGTCGTCATGATCATCATCACAAAGACATACAGTTTTCCAAGCATGACAAGTTACCTATGACAATACAGCACACTGTCCTCCATCAAGAGTATAATAAGCCAGAACACCAAGCAGCAGCATGCATTCAGCATCATGCAACCTGCCGAACAGCAGGTAATAGAAGACAGCATTAATCACCTTATATACGATCAATTCTATACCCAGTAAAGTTGAGTGTTCTGATTCCTGTACCGTGTTTTTACTGACACGCTGGGGCGAGTACAATCCCCTGATCAGTGAAAACCAGATAGTGAAAATCCTTATATGGTACTTTGAACTAGATCACACATCACACACCATCACACTCATCACTGACCATCACACTCACATTACTGAGCATCACACCCACTTTTTAAACCAGGTGATTTATAAGCATGAGCCCCGTCAGACTGGTCGTGGGGGAGGTGTAGCAACCATTTATATTGCCTCTCTTAATGTTAGTCAGAGATTAGGATTCAGTTTTAAATCATTTGAAGTGCTCATTCTTAAAATATTACTTTCAGACATACATAGAAAATTCACTCTGGTCACCGTGTACAGACCCCCAGGGCCCTACGCAAATTTTCTTCAAGAGTTTGCCTGTTTTTTATCAGACCTCTTGATAAATTTTGATAAAGTGCTGCATGTATAAGATTTTAGTATTTATGTAGATGATGCAAACGATGCCCTAGGACTATCATTTGTGGACTTATTAAACTCTTTTGGGGTTAAACAAAAGAGTTTTTTTAACTCATCGCTCATCGCCTCAACCACACATTAGACTTGATAATATCCCACGGAGCAGAAGTCACTGATATAGATATTTTACCTCAGAGTGATGACATCACAGACCATTATCTCATACTGTACACACTGCCGGTAGAGCAGATTAGCCGTGTTTCACAACGTTATCAACCTGGTAGGACTATTGTTCTGACCACTAAGACAGATTCATAAATAACCTGCCCGATTCATCTCAATTTCTCACTAAACCCATAACTGCTAATAATCTTGATGAAATGGTTAACAACATAGACCTTATCTTCACTAGCACATTAGACACTGTTGCCCCCATCCGGTTAAAAAAGTTTAGAGAACAAACACCTACACCTTGGTATAATAGTCATATGCATGCCCTCAAGAGAACAGTCCGTAATCTGGAGAGAAAATGGAGGAAAACTAAATTGGAAGTATTTAGAATTGCATATAAAGACAGTATGCTCAGCTAGAGACAGGCGTTAAAAGCTGCTAGAGCTCAACACCTGAGCAAACTCATAGAAAACAACAAAAACAATCCCAGGTTCCTTTTCAGTACTGTAGCTAAACTAACTACAAATCAGGTATCTGAAAAATGTGTTCCATCACAGTTTAGTAGTGAGGACTTTATGAATTTCTTCACTGAAAAAATAGATAACATTAGAAAAACAATTGTGGCGGTCCAACCTCTGACAGCATCTTCTGACATTGTCTCGCCTACAACTCCACATCTACAATGTTTTACATGTATAGGACAGGAAGAGCTGTATAATGTTATTACCAAAGCTTAATCAACAACATGTCAGTTAGATCCGATTCCAACTCATCTATTGAAGGAAGTGTTACATGCAGCTGGTGAGCCTCTTCTCAATATTATTAACTCCTCACTATCGTTAGGTCACGTCCCTAAATCCCACAAGTTAGCAGTTTTTAAGCCCCTCTAAAAAAACTAATCTGGATCCAAACACACTATCGAATTACAGACCAATTTCAAATCTCTCATTTATGTCTAAGATATTAGAAAAGATTGTCGCTGCCCAGTTATGTTCCCACTTGCAAGAGAACAATATATTTGAAGAGTCAGCTCAGTCAGGTTTTAGGCCCCATCATAGCACAGAAACTGCCCTAGTTAAAATAACTAATTACCTGTTTTTAGCTTCAGACCAAGGCTTCATCTCGCTGTTGGTTTTACTAGATCTTAGTGCTGCATTCGACACTATAGACCATGATCTCCTCCTACATTGGCATTCAGGGACAGGCATTAAGCTGGTTTAAATCCTACCTGTCCAGTCGTTACCATTTCGTAGACTTAAATTGAGAGTTATCCAGGCTAATGCTGGTAAATTATGGCGTGAAGCAAGGTTCAGTTCTAGGACCCCTGCTTTTCATAATATACATGCTTCCCTTAAGAGATATTATTAGAAGGCATGGAATTAGCTTTCATTGTTATGCTGATGATACCCAGCTATATATCTTAACAAAACCAGGCGATACAGTTCAATTAACTCGGATAACTGAGTGTGTTAAAGAAATAAGAGATTGGATGACCCATCATTTTCTACTATTAAATTCTGATAGGTGGAGATTTTGCTCATCGGCCCAAAAATCAGTATACAGAAGCTCCAGAATCTCAACCTGCATTTAGACGGATGTTCTGTAACCACTAGTTCAACAGTAAAAGACCTAGGAGTTATTTTAGACAGCAACTTTTAAAAATCACATTAACCAAGTTACAAAAACAGCCTTCTTTCACCTTAGAAATATTTCTAAGTTAAGAAACATGTTATCTATATCTGATGCAGAGAAGCTCGTCCATGCGGTCATGACCCTCAGAAAAGATTATTGTAATGCATTACTAGGTGGATGTCCTGCATCATTAATAAACAAGCTTTAGTTAGTTCAGAATGCGGCAGCAAGAGTTCTTACAAGGTCAAGAAAATATGACCATATAACCCCAATCTTATCATCCCTACATTGGCTTCCTGTTAAGTTTCGAATAGACTTCAAACTACTACTTCTTACTTATTAAGCACTAAATGGTTTGGCTCCCATGTATCTCTCTAGTCTTTTAACACGCTACAATCTGCCACGCTCCTTAATATCTCAAACCTCTGGGCTTCTAGTAGTTCCTAGAATAGCAAAGTCCACTAAAGGCGGTAGAAAATTTTTACATCTAGCTCCTAAAATCTGGAATAGTCTTCCTGACAGTGTTCGGGGCTCAGACACACTCTATCAGTTTAAGTGCAGATTAAAAACATATTTTCAGCAAAGCCTACACATAACATACGTCACACATCATAACCTTGTGCTCCAGAACATCTGATCACATCACATTATCAACTTCTGCTGTTAATATCATGAACAGCAGCTACGTTAATTTCTCTCCACTGCTTCTCTTTCTCTCCCCATCCTGAGGTTTGGCCAGCTCCAGTCACGTCCCACCTTATTAAGATTATGGACCTTTGAAGAAGTAGATGCCGAACTCGCAAACATCCCGAACCATCTAGAGACGTACCAGTGCCAACTGGATCCCACTACATGTGTGGAGTTTTGACATTGGACCTCCTGGAGTGTTTAAAGGCTCTGGCATGGAGAAGCTGATGCTGGATCTGTTATGATCACAAATGTTGAGCTCATAAAACTAGGAGCTACTAACCATAAAGACTGTTTAAGACTGTAGAAAGAACATTTCTCATGTTAATTCTCACTCTCCAGTGTTCTGTATTGTACAGCTGCTCATCAGGGATAAATGCACACCATTCACCTTGACTGTTGATTTCTGTAAAGCTGCTTTGAGACAATGTCTGTTGTGAAAAGCGCTATAGAAATAAATTTGACTTGACTCACATCACTGACCAGGAGAGAGAAATGGAGAAACATGTAAAGTAAAATCTTTGAAATCTGAATGTGGAGTAAAAGAAGCTGAGAGTTTTTCAGCTCCAGACAGTATTATCAGTGTTAATCTACTGGAAATACAGATTTAATGCTGCAAGTTTAATTGGACTTTTAAGGTGCAATAAAAGTCACAACAGCTCAATTCTACACTGAGGGATTTTTGTAGCTTGTTAGATATTAGATCATCTTCTCTTTCTTCATTATTCTCCCTCGTGACATTCACATTTATATCAAAACTTTGTACATTTATTATATATTAGAAACTAAAACAATACAAAAGTCAATAAAAAGTCATGATTATAAAAAGAGAAAAATTAAATCAACACTAATTTAAACTAACAAACAAAAGTAAAAAAAATTAATCTATAAACTCCCTCCTCAGAACATTGATGCTGAACCTAAAAGCTCACTAAAAACCTAAAAGTCTCACTATTAGAGAATGTGTGTTACTGAGGAGCAGGTCATGTTACTCTCAGAGAGATGATCTTACCCCAGTATCTCAAGTTTACAGTGAGGATTCCCCAGTACAGCAGAGAGAAACTTCACTCCTGAGTCTCGTACTTTATTCCTAGACAGATTCAGTTTTCTCAGGTGTGAGGGGTTTGATCTCAGAGCTGAAGCGAGAGCAGCACAGCCTTCATCTGATACTCCACAATAGCACAACCTGCAGATACACAATGACACACACTTCACTCTCTCACTTTCTACACATTACACATCCTTTGTGTTTTGAAATGTGTGGTGTGAACAAATGGATGGATGGATGGATAGATGGATGGATAGATGGATGGATGGATGGATGGATGGATGGATGGATGGATGGTAGCAGAAATATGAACAATAGATTGTGTAAATGAGAGAATTCAGATAAATAAACTAAATATTGAAATGGTTTATTCAGTGACAAGAACAAGTCTGTTTCTTTTATGCAGTGTGTGTGTATGTAAATGAGCGACTGTGTGTGTTAGAGAAAGAGAGAGTGTGTGTGTGTGTGTGTGTGTGTGTGTGTGTGTGTGTGTGTGTGAGAGAAAGAGAGTGTGTGTGTGTGTGTGTGTGTGTGTGTGTGTGTGTGTGTGTGTGTGTGTGTGTGTGTGTGTGAGAGAGAGACTTTTTTTCATTTTACAAAACTTTATATACATAAATCACATATAAAATTCAGGGTGACATAATAAATAAAATAATAAATAAATGAATAATTATGTATAAATATGGTTTCATAATTGAGTAAAACATGAGTGATCAGTTCAGTTCTGGTGTAGAGTTTATTCTCCTTCTGTAACAGAGCACAAAGCATTCTCCCAACACCACACACATTTAAACCATATCCATATCATTCATCCTTCTGTAAAAATTAAAATCAATTAAAACTTTTGATTTTATCAGCTCTTTTTTGTGGAAGTCATGTTCTGTGAATCTGTTTTATGTCATCTTAGG
The DNA here is from genome assembly GCF_014805685.1 of Silurus meridionalis. NCBI lineage: Eukaryota > Metazoa > Chordata > Actinopteri > Siluriformes > Siluridae > Silurus > Silurus meridionalis. Next base: position 5,300,530 of record NC_060906.1, on the reverse strand, counting down.
ATAAAATTACAGTTGGTGAACCTGTATTTCTTAATGTATTTAAAACCAAAAATAAAACACTGAACAGTAAAATCAACATAAAAAGACCTTAAAATGTAGAAACACAAACAGTGACTGCAACCTGGAGCAGTGAATAAAAGCATGAAAAACTGTTTCTCTCTGTGAACAAAAAGGACAGTAAGGTTTAATATCAGGGTTTAAAACAGAAATAAAAGTTTTCACAGAGATTATACCATAATATCAGCATTACAACCCTGAAAACCTCTCCATGAGGTGTCTACCCTCCCACTCAGCTTTTTCTTATTCAAAACCTTAACACACGCTTTGTAGAGCAGCTTCCCCGACACTGACCCAAAGTCCATCTCCCCTTCGCCCCAGCACTCCAGGAGAGGGCGCTTACACCCGTCGAGGTCATGAGCGATGTTCAGCTGGGGAAAGGGTTTATCCTCTGCAGGACCAGCCTCAGTGTGTTGATAGTCCATTAGCTGAGCATGCTCCTCTGATGTTAGTGCAGATCTCCAGCGGTGTAGGAGCTGATTGACAACACGCAGGGACCTCAGTCTCCTATGCGCTGCCAAGTCCTCTGCCCTCGACAAGTCTGACCCCGTGATGTTCACAAGCTCCCGGAGCGTCATGATGCCCGAGGAGATTAGAGCTCTGGACAGTGCAGTAACGGTCACACTGGAGATGTCCAGTTGCCCACCGTACACCAGAAGCTCCTCCAGCAACCAGTGTTAGCTTGTGTTAGAGGGACGACGCGGCGAGGTTGTTGATGACCAGCGTTTGCCCCCTGTAGGACATCTTTGGGACCAACTGTCTCGACCTGTTCAGTCTGCCTTTCACATGCTCTACAGAACCTTTCCAGTTTTTATGTAAAAAATCAATGCTCCCCAGGTAGACACCCAAGTATTTAAAACCGCATCTTTTCCATGCTAAGCCTCATGGCATTGAAGGTTGCCCACCTCCCCACTCCCCAACTAAAATGGCTTCGCTTTTACCCCAGTTGACCTTGGCAGAAGATAAAACCTGAATGTCCTTTAAAATGTCAGTTAAAAACTTTGCATCATCTTGTGTGTTTATCATGAGTACGAAGTCATCTGCGTAAGCTAAGCATATAGAGGCATGAACATGTGGAATGTTAAAACCAGAGAGATGACTCTTTAACTTGTTTAAACGAGGTTCAATCGCCAGAGAGTACAAGATACCAAGAGGGAACAGTCCTGCCTTATCACTCTGTACACTCTAAAAGGAGCATGTAAACCACCATTGACCTTCAGTACACTCTCGATTTCACTGTTCAGCAACTTGATCATGGCTATGAAACCAGGGTTGAACCCAAAGCTTTCCAGCACCTTCCACAAGTATTCATGCTCATGAGAATCAGACCAGTCTTTAAACCCAATAGCCTGAGATCCAAAATGTCACAAATTAATATCTGCTCCATCACCTTCATCAGTCTCGATGCTAATGCTTTTGACAGCAGCTTGCAGTCAGTGCACAGTAGTGACACTAGGTGCCAGTTCAGGTCAGGTCTCCCTTCTTTGGCAGCAGGGTCAAGACCTCTCTCCTGCAGTTTGACAGGAGCTGATCACCTTTCACACTCTCCCTTAGAACCTCCAGCACGTCCTGCCCTATTACTGCCCAGAATGCCTTAAAGAACTCAACAGGGAGACCATCTATTCCTGGTGCCCGCCCATTCTTCATGCCTTGGAGAGCCTCCTGAAGCTCAGACAGTGACAGCTCCCTGTCCAACTCTCTGGCCACTGACTCTGTGAGCTTAGGCAGGTCATTAAGGAAGCTCCCTTTCACCACCTGTGCCCCTGACATCTCGCTGCTATACAGTTTCGAATAGAAGCTGACTGTCTGCTGGTGAATTTCAGAAGGCTCTGATACGAGATCCCCTGATTCTGTTCACACAGCATGCATAAACCTTTTCTGTCCATTCTTTTGCTGTAAACTGAAGAAGAACTTAGAAGGAGCATTCATCTCAGTGACCCTTTTAAAGCGTGAGCGGACCAGCGCCCCCTGTACTGCAGTGTCCAACAGGTCGTTCATTTTGGCTTTTTTGCTTTTGAGGGCTTTAATATGCCCTTGATTTCCTGTGGCCTCCAAACTCTGGAGTTCCACTGTCTCTATCTCCAGAGCTTTTAGAGATCTGGCAATGTCTCTTGTGACATTGGAAGTGTACTGTTGACAGACAATTTTAATTTGTGCCTTTGTCACATCCCACCACTGCTGTAGGGAGTTAAAAGCTGCCTTTTCACATTTAAAACAATTCCATAAGAAAATAAAAGACTCTCTAAGATTAGCATCATCTAAAAGTGTGGTGTTAAAATGCCAGTAGGCACTCTTAGGTTTAATATTCTTTTTAATGATAATACACTGAACCATACAATGATCTGAGATGCCTACTGGAAAAATAGAGCATCTTGTAAAAAAAAGTTAGTTGATTCTTAAAACAATAAAATTGATCTAATCTCGCCAGGGAGAGCGTGTTGTCTAGGGAGTGAGCCCGCATGTACTGTCTCTGTTTCTAATAACATTTTTTCCATATGTCACAGAGATTGTGAGTCTCCACCAACTCCCACAGGCGCTTATGGAAAGCTACATGAGGCTCTGCATGATTTCTGTCCATATTGTCTGATGTACAATTAAAATCACCTTAATCTAAAGATTTCCTGATCTGTAAAAGCTCTTTCCTTTCTTCAGTGCTTTAAATCGTTGACAAACTGTTTGTGGTTTGGGAAAAACTCCTCGACTAATACGTTCTTTTGCCACTTGGTGGTTCTTAAAAACTCTTTAATGTCCTCAGTGCTATATAATACATTTAACGGTTCCTCCTGAGAGTCTAGATTAAAGACTAAATCAGACATTGCGTCTTTATTGTCTGATTCGGGTTCATCTACCTTCACGTCTTGTCCCCCTACCTCGCTTCTTCCTTTTAGTCGGCACCTTAAACTAGGGCTCGTCGTCCATCTCCGCATCTCCCCGTTCCCTTGTACTGGTGTAGTGACTGGTGTCTCCTGGTGACAGCTCTGCACCCCTGTGCCTGCCTCTGTCAGCGCAGGCAGCTCCAGCACTGCTTCCACTATAAATTTTTCAGTTTCACAAGGCCTCTCCAGGTCCAGTTCAGCCGAGCAGGGCCTTTCTGGGCCCGGTTCAGCCGAGCAAAGCTTCTCCCGTGCTGAAGCCGCAGGAGGAACGACTCCAGCAGGTTCAGCTGCTCCTCGCCCCCGTCGCTTGGAGACACCGGGGTCACTCTGTCTTTCAGGACAGGCGCGAACAAGATGCCCTAACTGACCACATTTAAAACATTTTATTTCTGAATTGGTAGAGACAAAGACGTTGTAGTCAAACCAATCAATCCTGAACTTAAAGACTACGTTTAGTTCCTCAACATTTTTATTCAGAACCATAAACACAATCCGCCTAAAAGACACCAAGTTAGTTAGTCACTTTCTCAATACTGTTCAGAAAAACAACTATAGCACTGTTCATACGGGAGGCAGAGACAATATTCTCATGTCCCACCACATTACCAACACACATTCTTCTACACTCGCCCCGCACACCACCTGCACACAGTGCCGGTGAGTCAAACTTTCCAACCAACCTCACGCTCGAAGACGCCATGCTAAACACTCACTCACACACACTCTTACTCACACACCGCACGTGAGTGCGTGTACAGGCACGTTGGTACACACACACACACACACACACACACACACACACAAAATTGTTCCTAGATGTTTAAAGAATGATTTGCAAAAATCGCCGAAAAAAAAGTGACCGGACGCCACGCTCACCATTCCCACGCGCATGCGCAGAGGGAGAGAGAGAGAGAGAGAGAGAGAGAGAGAGAGAGGGAGGGAGGGAGGATAGAGGGAGGGGAAGAGGTAGGGAGGGGAAGAGGGAGAGAGAGACAGAAAGGGATGGAGGAGAGAGAAGGATAGAGGGAGGAGAGAGAGAGAGAGAGAGAGAGATAGAGAGAGGTGGGGTGGAGGAGAGACTCGACTTTTAGTTCTCTTTATTGCTAAAAGTTAAAAAAACATTTTGAAAAGTTGAAACATTTGATTGAATTGAAACTTTAAGATGCAGAAAGCCGTCATGATCAACATCACAAATACATTCATTTATTCCCCATTTGTACTGAAAAGTTTCCATGTTCCTGAACATCTGCTGATATACGAACTGGATTTTTACTCGTGTTTGTATTAAACCCCTAAAAACAAGATTAATTCGGTTCATTCTTTTCCATTTCACTTCCTTTTATACACAATCATATGGTCATTTCACTTCCCCAAATAAAAAGTTCAGTAGTAGCTGAGTATCTTTCCTGCTCTTTGTATCCCACCTGCAGAATCTCCATGAGAAAGAGAGAGAGATAATAGAGAGCAGATAGAGAGGAAAACAGGAGAGGAAACATGATGACTATGTAGATTTCCACTTGTTAGTCTCTTTTCCAGGTTGTTCACCACTAGAGGCAGACATACAATTTATCAAGCAATGACAAGCTACCAATGACATCACAGTGCACCATGCTCCATCAAGAGTAGTAAAGGCCAGAACAACGAGCAGCAGTCGTCATTGACCAGTGGCCATTCGACATCGTGCAACCTGTCACTCAGCACTGACCATTCAGCAGTGGCCTTTCAGAATACATTCTGCATCACGCAACCTACCGAACAGCAGCTAACAGAAGACAGCAAGAATCACCTCATATACGATCTATTCTATACCCAGTAAAGTAGTGTTCTGAATCCTGTACCATGTTTTTACTGACACGCTGGGGCGAGTACAATCCCCTGATCAGCGCACACCAGATAGTGAAAATCCTTATATGGTCCTTCGAGCTAGAGTGGAGAACTTCCTAACATTTGGTCCTTCGAGCCGGATAGGAAAAACTTCCTAACACTGACCATAACACTCACATCACTGACCATCACATTTGCATCACTGACCATCACACTCACATTACTGACCAAGAGAGAGAAAAGGATGAACATGTAAAGTGAGATCTTTGAAATTTGAATGTGGATTAAAAGAAGCTGTAGGTTCTTCAGCTCCAAACAGTATTTTTAGGTGTTAATCTACTGGAAATACAGATTTAATGCTGCAGGTTTAATTGGACTTTTGAGCTGCAATAAAAGTCACAACAGCTCAATTCTACACTGAGGGATTTTTGTAGCGTGTTAGATATTTGATCATCTTCTCTTTCTTCATTATTCTGCCTCGTCACATTCACATTTATATCAACACTTTTGTACGTTTATTAGATATTAGAAACTAAAACAATACAAAAGTCAATAAAAAGTCATGATTATAAAAATATAAAAAATTAAATAAACACTCATTTAAACTAAAAAACAAAAATAAAAAAAATAAACTATAAACGTCCTCCTCAGAACATTGATGCTGAACCTAAAAGCTCTGCTTCAGTTTCACTATTAGAGAATGTGTGTTACTGAGGAGCAGGTCATGTGACTCTCAGAGAGATGATCTTACCTCAGTTTCTCCAGTTTACAGTGAGAATTCTCCAGTACAGCAAAGAGAAACTTCACTCCTGAGTCTCCTACTTTATTCCCATCCAGACTCAGATCTCTCAGGTGTGAGGGGTTTGATCTCAGAGCTGAAGCGAGAGCAGCACAGCCTTCATCTGATACTCCACAATCCATCAACCTGCAGATACACAATGACACACACTTCACTCTCTCAGTTTCTACACATTACACATCCTTTGTTTTCTTTCCACTAGAAAGAGAGAGAGAGAGAGAGAGGTGTGTGTGTGTGTGTGTGTGTGTGTGGTCAATCAACACTAATTTAAACTAACAAACAAAACTAAAATAATAAAACTATAAAGTTCCTCCTCAGAACATTGATGCTGAACCTAAAAGCTCTGCTTCAGTCTCACTATTAGAGAATGTGTGTTACTGAGGAGCAGGTCATGTGACTCTCAGAGAGATGATCTTACCCCAGTATCTCCAGTTTACAGTGAGGATTCTTCAGTACAGCAGAGAGAAACTTCACTCCTAAATCTCCTACTTTATTATCAGACAGATGCAGTTCTCTCAGGTGTGAGGGGTTTGATCTCAGAGCTGAAGTGAGAGCAGCACAGCCTTCATCTGATACTCCACAATCCCACAACCTGCAGATACACAATGACACACACACATCACTCTCCCAGTTTCTACACATTACACATCCTTTGTGGGTTTTAATATGAGTGGTGTGGATGGATAGATGGATGGATGGATGGTAGCAGAAATATAAACAATAGATTGTGTAAATGGGAGAATTCAAATAAATAAACTGAATATTAAAACGGTTTATTTAGAGAGTGTGAGTGTGTGTGTGTGTGTGTGTGTGTGTGTGTGTGTGTGTGTGTGTGTGCGTGCGAGCGTGTGTGTGTGTGTGTGTTTTTACAAAACTTAGTCACATATCATAAAATTCAGGGTGACTTAATAAATCAAATAATAAATAAATATGTATTAATATGGTTTCATAATTGAGTAAAACATGAGTGATCAGTTCAGTTCTGGTGTAAAGATTATTCTCCTTCTGTAACAGAACACAAAGCATTCTCCCAACACCACACACATTTAAACACATCCACATCATTCAAACCAATGAAAACTCTTGATTTTATCAGCCATTTTTAAATTTTTGTGGCCTCACAAACAGTGTTCTGTGTAATCCGTTTTTTTCCGGCTCAGGTATATCGCCTGACTGTCTGCTGGTGAATTTCAGAAGGCTCTAATATGAGATCCCCTGATCCTGTTCACACAGCATGCATGAATCTTTTCTGTCCATTCTTTTGCTCTAAACTGAAGAAGAACTTAGAAGGAGCATCCATCTCACTGACTCTTCTAAAGCGTGAGCGAACCAGCGCCCCCTGTACTGCAGTGTCCAACAGGTCATTCATTTTGGCTTTTTTGGTTTTGAGGGCTTCAATATGCCCCCAAATTCCCTGTGGCCTCCAAACACTCTCCACTGTCTCTATCTCCAGAGCATTTAGATATCTGGCAATGTCTCTTGTGACATTGAGAGTGTAATGTTGACAGAAAATTTTAATTTGTGCTTTTGTCACATCCCACCATCTGTAGGGAGTTAAAAGCTGCCTTCTCCAGTTTATTCCGGAGTAAGAACGGGAGCTTTGCGGATGGATTTGGACTATAGTTAATGTCAACAGTCTGCTACATTAACTGGACTACAGTTTGCTTCTGATCACCATCACTGTACCCCACAACTTTGTATATCTGCAATAAATGGACATTCAGTGTAACCCAGATGAGGATGGGTTCCCTCTTGAGTCTGGTTCCTCCCTAAGGTTTCTTCCTATTGCAGTCTCGGGGAGTTTTTCCTTGCCACAGTCGCCACTGACTTGTTAATCAGGGACAAACTTACTTATGAAGAACAGTTATTTTTTATCACCACATTATTTGTGTAAAACTGCTTTGAGACAATGTTCATTGTTAAAACTCAGTACAAATAAACATGATTTGAATTGAATTGAGTTTAAAACAATACAATGAAAAAAATAAAAGACTCTCTAAAATTAGCATCTTCTATAAGTGCGGTATTAAAATGCCAGTAGCTGCTCTTAGGGTTAATATTATTTTTACTGAACCATGCAGTGGTCTGAGAGGCCTACTGAAAAAATAGAACATTTTGTCGAATAAGTCAGTTGATGCTTAAAACAATAAAAGTGAGCTAATGTCTATGGAGTGAGCCCACGTGTACTGTCTCAGTTTCTTTCTTTTTTTTCCATTTCTTTTTCATTTATTTTTTATTTTTTTTATTTCTAAACATTCATATAGCAAACAAAAACAGTCAACAAACAATTCCCAACTTTTGCAATGCTAGTGAAAAAGAACAAGAGAGGGGAGAAAGAAAAGAGGAAAAATAACGAACTAAATAAATAAACAAAAACAACAACAATAATAATAATAATAAAATAATATAAAATAAAATCACATGACAAAACACAAAATATTACTTAAAAAGACATCGATATAATTGAGGTATGGAGTCCACACTTTGTGAAAAGCTTCAGTAGTCTGATGAGTAACAGGTCAGGAACTCTGAGGGAAACATTTCTCTAATAATCTTGTACCATCCTCTCAAAGATAGGGGTTTGTCATTGACCCAGGTTAATAATATATTTTTTCTAGAAGCAAAGGCTAGAATATCAAATAAACGCTTATTACATTTGTTCCGCAGGTGTCTGACTGGGAGACAACGGGTCCATCTGTAGCTCCAGTCCAAACATACGGCTCATAAAAACAACAACTTTTGACCAATAAGTTCTAAATACAGGACAATTCCATAAAAAGTCGGTGTAGTCTCCCTTTTCCACCTTACATTGAACACAATGTTGAATTATCTGAGTCAAACTTGCTTGTAAGAAGTGGTGTAATATGCAATCTATGCACAATCCTGAGCTGAATCGCTTTGGCCCTATTGCAAATACATATCTTATTTGCCTGACTCCAGATCAGTTCCCATTTCTCCTCTGTGATGGTCAATTGTAACTCCCTCTCCCATAGTCTTTTAAGCTCCTTGGTGTTCACCACCTCGTATGAACAGAGAGCGCTATAAAAATAAGTTATCTGCTTACACGATGGGGGGGGTTCAGCAAACACTTCTCCATAACTGACATGGAGGAATTGGTGACCATAGTAGTATTTTAAGGATATAATCCTTAATTTAAAGAAATCTAAACAAATAAGACCTGGGCAGCTTATTTTATATTACACAAAGACATTAAAAAACTTTCAGTAAACAAATCACCAAGTCTGCATATCTCATAAGTGTTCCAAGCTTTAAAGTCAGAGTCTTGGTGCAAACTCTGGGTTATTGTAAATGGGAGTTAGAGAAGAAGACCATTCAGCCCTGCCCTCTATCCTTCGATAGTAGACCAGGCTTTCCACGTATTCCATACAATTCTGTTACCACATAATGACTTAACTACTTTGAAGCCTCTAACAAATAATATATTCCTTAGAGGGCAAGACGACTGAGAGGACTCCAAGTCAAGCCAAATAGACCCAGGGTCCTCCGTAAGCCATTTAGCCGTGAATCTTAGCTGGCAGGCCAACTGATATTTTCTTACATTTGGCAAATACAAGCCCCCAGAGGACCTGGAAAGCTGTAAGTTAGAGAGTTGTAGTCGAGGCTTCCGCTTATTCCATATAAATAAACTAAGCCATCCGTTCAATTCCGTTATTCTTTTATTTGGCAATAGGAACGGTATCATCTGTAGTGGATAAAGAAACCTGCCCATTACATTCATCTTCACCACTGCAATCCTCCCAAGCCAGGATAGAGGAGGATCCGACCATCTAATTAGATCATTCCGAACTTAATCTAATAGTGGTATGAAATCAGCTTTAGACGGTTGAAAAATCGTGGGGGTAATTTTGATTCCTGAATATGTAAAACCAGATTCTGAAACTTTAAATGGAAAGGTAGACATATTAATTATGCGTGCGCTCAGCTGTCTTAAGTGTAAAGCAACAGATTTGGAAAAATGAATTTCCCAAACGAATAATAATCTCCACCAAACGGCACAGAAGACTAAAAATTTGTAAGAAAAAGCAGGATAGAGCAGTGGCTCTATCGCTAAGACAAAAAGCAGCGGGGAGAGGGGACATCCCTGTCTAGTGCCCTGAAACAGATTGCAATTGTCCGAGATGTGGCCGTTTGTGACAACAGCTGCAAGAGGTGCAGAATAAAGTAGACAAACCCACTGAATTATAATTTCTAGACTGTAAAACAAATAAAGCCACTCCACTCAGTCGAAAACCTTCTCCGCATCTAAAGATAAGACAACGGTGTCAGTATTGCAATTGTGAGAAAGCTCAAGGACATTAAGAAGTCGCCTAATATTGTTACTGGAACTTCTACCCTTAATGAAACCTGTTTCGTCTTTGTCAACTATAGAGGGAAGGATTTTGGAGAGCAGTTTAAGAAGCTTCATAAGAGAGACACTGGCCTCTCTCAGTGACTGTGGCAACCTATTTATCCTAAATAAACGGTCATACAAACAAGGGATCTATTAAAAAGTGCTCAAATTCTTTATACACTTCGCTCCCTAGAACATCCAGACCAGGAGATTTCCCAGACTGTACCCATTGTAAAGCCACTACGGCTTCTTCCATTTAAATGGGGACATTTAAGACCATTCTTTGTTGATCCTATATACGTGGGAATGTTAACCTATCAACAAACCTTTTCATAGCCATATCATGTTAAGGAGAAGATTCAGACTGATATAAATCTGAGAAAAACTGCTTAAAAATTTAGAATTTATAACCCCAGAATCAAGTGATTGTTCCCCTGTTAAATCCCTAATAGAGGTAATAAATTGTTGAGCACATTTCTTCTTCAATAAATAAGACAAATGCTTATTAGGATTATTGCCATGTTCATACAATCTTTGCTTTGAAAATACTGTTTTAAGGTTAGCCTGCTGTGATAACAACGAGTGTAAGGAGGCACGTATTCCTCTCATTTTCTCCAAATTAACAGAAGAAAGATAATTTACATGATCCTTGGTAGCCGTTTGGAGTTCTGATTCCAGGCCTTCCTGCTTCTTTGTTTGTTTCCGTTTTTTTGTAATAGAATAGGATATAGCCAATCCTCTAATGTAAGCTTTACAAGTCTCCCACAACAGGGACGAATCATCAAATTACCTTGATTAATTGACCAAAAAAATCTTGAATTCAGAACTAAGATGTGAAATAAATTTACTACTTTAAACAATAACATGTTGAATCTCCAGCAATTAGTAGATTTTGAAGGTCTTCCCACTAACATGTCCAGTATTACCATAGAATGATCAGAACCAACAGTATTACTTATAGTACAAATGGAGATATATTGCAAAATTGCACTAGGAACAAAAAGAGAAACAATCTTAGAATACGACTTATGAGGAGGGGAGTAAAATGTAAATTTGCAGTGGGTTAAGAGTACGAGTATCAGTGTAGCCCAACTCTTCACACAAAGCAGATAAAGTTTTAGATTGCTTAGAGGGAGGGCAATTCTTAGAAGGGAGTCTATCCAATAAAGGATTCAACAAACAGTTAAAATTCCCACTATAATCACTGTGCCGGACGCAATGTCCAACAGATCTGAAAAAGCTAAACCCAGCAGGAAATACACATTCAAAAGGGTTATCTCCTCTCCATTCAATAACCCCCTAACAACAACATAACAGCCTTGCTTATCCTTAACACTATTCAAGATCTTAAAATGTACATTTCTATTCACCAGGATAGCGACCCCCCTACTGCTAGTTGTATAGGAGGAGAAATACTTTTAGCCAATCCACTTATGTTTAAGATTAGAGTGCCCCCTGTCATTCAGATGGGTCTCCTGCAACAGGGCCAAATGAACCCGCTCTTTACTTATCCAATCGAAGACCTTCCGGATTTTAAGTTTACCATGCAAACCCCTTACATTCCATGTAAAAACTCTTACATTTCTATTAACCATCTATACACGGTATATTCTGATGTAATGAGGGCACAAAGAAGCGACTGAAGATAAACTCAAGCCTTTCATCCATACAATCTACTACAAAAAGGGAAAAGGGAGCATATTCCCTTCTCATAAAGGGAACTCAAGTCCCAAAGGACCATCCTTTCCATTCAGAAAATCCCGAACAGAACACTTTCAAACACAACTCACTCCAGAAGTAATCAAGCATCCAACCACATCCGCACCGCTCAGCCACAACTATAATTTTTCACTCCGATTTGCGTTCCTCACTTATTACTTAGAGTCTCTTATTTGGCACTAATCCAGGCACTGCCAGGAGTAGTTTGAACAGAACCCCCATTTAAGAATCAGACACGCAGTTGACCGGAGGAGAACTGTCATTTGCCACAGGTCGTACATGCTGCTCCTTCTGAGTAATAAACTCTAAGGCTGCTGCAGGTGTGCATAGAACCTTGGTGGTGTTCCCAATGGTTACTTGCAGCTTAGCTGGGTAGAACATTGCAAAGCGAGCTCCGATCTCCTGCAAGCGCTGTTTAGCCGAATCAAATTCCCTGCGTTTACGGAGCACACCGGCAGAGAACCTTACTGTTCTCAAACCGCAGATTTCCATCCATAAACAACTTTCTACTTGCATAGAGAATCCTCTGTTTGTTTCCGAAGTTATGCATGCACACCACCAACGGCCTGGTTCTCTCCTTGACACCTGGTCTGGAAGCTAGAGTGCGGTGAGCCCTTTCAATATTGATGTAGCCACTTTTAGTCTGCTCCGGGATCCATTTTTGGAGAAATGACACCGTGTTAGAACCTTCTGCCAACCCGTTCCACTCCTTCACCCAATCAGCAGCATTACTGCTGTCGCTGTGGGTTTCCTGCTACATGACAACATCAACACGCTTCTGTTTAATGAGCTCATACAGCTTCGCTCTCTTTACATGTTCTCTTGCTCCATTTATGTTAAAACTCTGGATTCCTTCCATTCAAATTGAATATAGATAAAAACACACAAATGGTAAAAAACTTTTCAAAGCAAAACAAAGTAAAACGAAGGTCAATAAGGAGAACTCTGACGAGGATTTATCAATCCTCGTCAGAGTTCTCCCTATTGACCTTCGTTAATAGCTTCTTTAGCTGGAATATTTCTTGCTCAGTAAAGGAACACTCTCTTCTAAAATGTTTGACATCGTAAACAAATTGTTAACGGTCTGGGAAAAACTCTTCAACTGATATATTTTTTTGCCACTTGGTGGTTCTTAAAAAAATCGTCAGCAGTATACCACACATTTAGCGCTTCCTCCTGAGACTCCTGATTAAACACGGAATCGGGCATCACTGTCTGATTCAGCTTCATCTGCCTTTAACTCTTTTTTGGCCTAGTTTTTTTTCCCTGTCCACTACCTCGTTTCTTCCTCTTTGTTTCCTCTTTGTTTTCCTCTTTCAGCCAGCGCAGGCAGCTGCAGCACTGCTCCAGAGTCCACTGTGACTTTTCCAGTTTCACTCGGCCTTCTCCCGGTACAGTTCAGCCAAACAAGACTTCTTCCGGTCGGGTTCGGCAGAGCAGGGCTTCTCCCGGTCTGGTTTCGGCCGATCAGGGCTTCTATGGGGTGGTTATGTCGTTTGTGGACCTCTGGTCTACAATCTGAGATTGGGGCTCGCACTTCCTAGGCCCTGGTGCAGCAGCAGTTATGAGGCTTTCAGCAGCAGGCCGAGCTGAAGCCGCAGGGGGAACGACTCCAGCAGGTTCAGCTGCTTCCTGCGCCGGTCGCTTGGAGACATTGGGGTCACTCTGCCTTTTGGGACAGTCTCACGAACAAGATGCCCTAACTGACCACATTTAAAACATTTTATTTCTGAATCGGTGGAGACAAAGATGTTGTAGTCAAACCCATCGATCCAGAACTTAAAGACTACGTTTAGTTCTTCAACATTTTCATTCAGAACCATAAACACCATACGCATAAAAGACACCAAGTGCTTAACTAGTGGGGACTTACAGCCGAGGGGGATTTTTCTCATGGGGGAGATGGTTTGCCCGTATCGAGACAGCTCTTTCACAATCTCCTCATCACTTTTAAAAGGAGGAATATTTGACAGCAACACCTTTTTAGCAGTAGAACTGAGGGGAGAAACCAGTATACATTCATTATTTATAACAATTCCTTTCTGGATCAGTTTAGTCACTTTCTCAATACTGTTCAGAAACACAACTATAGCACTGTTCATACGGGAGGCAGAGACAATATTCTCATGTCCCACCACATTTCCAACTGCTAACACACACTCCTCTACACTCACACACACACACACACACACACACACACACACACACACACACACACATACACACCTCTACACTCGCCCACACACACACTCCTCTACACTCACACACACACACCTCTACACTCACACACACACTCCTCTACACTTGCCCTGCTAACACACTCCTCTACACTCACACACACACACACACACACACACACACACACACACACATCTTCTACACTCCTCTACACTCACACACACACTCCTCTACACTCACCCCGCCCACCACCTGCACACCGTGCCGGCAAGTCAAACTCTCAAACAACCTCGCGCTCTGAGACGCCACACTGAACAATCACTCACTTACACACACACACACACCCGCCCGCAGGCATGCTAGTACACACACACACACATGAAATAGTTCCTAGATGTTTAAAGGAAGAATTTGCGAAAAATCTGCAAAAAACACTGAAAATTGGCAACGCTCTGCGCCACACTCACCCTTCCCCCACGCATGCGCAGAGAGAGAGAGTGTGTGTGTGAAAGTGTGAGAGTGTGTGTGTGTGTGTGTATGTGTGTGAGAAAGAGAGAGAGAGTGTGTGTGTGAGAAAGAGAGAGATAGAGAGTGTGTGAGTGTGTGTGTGTGTGTGTGTGTGTGTGTGTGTGTGTGTAGGAGAGAAAACAGGACATGTGTATGTAGTTTGTGTTACTGAAAGTGAACTCTAACAGTTTCACAGTCATTTCAGACACATTGCAGTGGTTTTAAGACACGTTTTGTGCTGCAGCTTCACACATACGTACATCAGACCCAAATCCTCTGTGACAAATCATCAGTGTGCAGTGAAAAGAAACAAACTTCATCCTCAGAACATTGATGCTGAACCTAAAAGCTCTGCTTCAGTCTCACTATTAGAGAATGTGTGTTACTGAGGAGCAGGTCATGTGACTCTCAGAGAGATGATCTTACCTCAGTATCTCCAGTTTACAGTGAGGATTCTCCAGTACAGCAGAGAGACACTTCACTCCTGAGTCTCCTACTTTATTCTCAGTCAGATCCAGTTCTCTCAGGTGTGAGGGGTTTGATCTCAGAGCTGAAGCGAGAGCAGCACAGCCTTCATCTGATACTCCACAATCACACAACCTGCAGATACACAATGACACACACTTCACTCTCTCAGTTTCTACACATTACACATCCTTTGTGTTCTCCCTCGTTCCTGCAGTGTTGGTGTGAGAACCAGTCACAGACACTGATGGAACTCCTCGTCTAGACAGTCATGTAGTGCGAGTTGCCCGACTACAAAATAGACATAATTCATTTCTGTAAAATAAGTTGCAGCAGATTTCTCCAGGACTTACAAAGTAAATTAATAATATATAATTTATCAATGAAAATAAATGAATTTAAACATGATTTAATCGAGATACATATTTGTACTGCACTTTGATTCATCTCAGACTGCTGACACAAGAAAACTGCAGTAAATGACCAGTAGGTGGCAGTGTAAGGTGTATTTCAGCTACTTTTCACAGCAGGGGATTAGAAGCAGAGCAGCACTAATGACCAAATGAATGTGGAGGAAAAAACAGAAGTAAATGTGGGATTTTTTTACTTTTAGAAGAGCTTCAACATTTGCAGTTCAATAAAGAAGTTGTAAAAGAAGATGAGATGAAGGAGAGCAGCAGCACAAACACACGTCGCTCTGAGAAACAGAGAATGGAACTGGGAAGTCCAGAGCAATGCAAGCTGGCACACACTTCATCATTCTGCAAACGGAGCAGAGGGGAATCTCTGACAATGAAGAATAATATGGTAGGACGTCTAGAAACAGGTTAAAAAAGCAATGATAATGATTTGAAGATGATGTTTGTGTTATGGTGGACCGTCTCCCTTCTCTTGTCCATTTACAAGATAATATTAAACCTGACCAATGATTATTGCTGTGATTGAGATTCCTGTCATTATGTGTACAAGAGGTGTAAAGGTATTGCTGCTTTCTGTTCAAAGTCATGAATCAGGTTCTTTCTCTCTGTTTAACTGGAGTTTTATTCACACATGGATCTAATTCTCAGTGCATTAATGATTAGTGGAAGTGAGAAGTTTCATTACTGATAGATTTGTTCTGGATGTTGTACTGCTACAGCAAATTTCACCTGAAAACAACACTGTATACAACAATTCACTGCAGCTTTTAGTGAGTTCTTGTGTCTCTCAGAGAGATGATCTTACCTCAGATCTTTCACTTTACACTCAGGATTCTCCAGTAGAGCAGAGAGTCGCTTCACTCCTGAGTCTTCTAGTTTATTCCCAGACAGATCCAGTGTATTGACAGTCAGATGCAGTTCTCTCAGACTGGAGGTTTCTGAGTTGAGCACTGAGGTCAGAGCTTTTCCACTTCTCTTTGTAATTTCACTGCATCTGATACTGAAGGAAATAAAAGATAATGAACAGAAATGCAAAAGATCAAACAAGTTCTCAAAGCTTCACTGCAGCATCTCACTTTCAACATCACACCCATCAGTTAAACACAATGATTACATGGTGGAATAATAAGAATGGACAGTCTGAGATGTTCAGATTTGGCTTGGCGAGAGTTTCAGCTGAGGAACATCATCACACATGTTGTATAAACATGGAGGATGAGATCCGGGAATCCAAATGGGAAAGTAAGAGAGTCTGATCTAAAAGGTTTCTAAGAGGAGAAAGGAAAAGTCTAAAGAGTCCTGCAGAGTTCGATTCATCTGAACAGCTCAGACCTTTGATTTGTTCTCAACACTGTAACAGTAGAACAATTTCATTCAGCTTCACTTACATTGCTTTTCTGGATGCTGCAATCACAGGCATCACTCTCACAAGAATCTCATCTCTGATCTTATCTGGAGTGATGTATTTATTCAGGTCAAATTCCTCCAGATCCTGTGCTGATGTCAGTAACACAAACACCAGAGCAGACCACTGTGAAGGAGAAAGTTCACTTTGTGCTCCAGATTTCAGATACTGCTGGATTTCCTCCACTAGAGAATCATCACCCAGTTCATTCAGACAGTGGAACAGATTGATGGATTTCTCTGCTGGAAAATCTTCACTGATCTTCTTCTTGATGTACTGAACTGTTTTCTTTGTTCTGGGAGCTACTTCCTGTCTGTGTTACTAAGGAATGTAGAAGTTTCTGATTGGACTCGAGTGAGAGACCCAGAAGAAAGCGGAGGAAAAGATCCAGATGTCCAGTCTGACATTTTAAAGCCTGATCTACAGCACTCCTGTGAACATCTGAAAGTGTCCTACAGACCTGATTCTGTTTAAGAACATTTCTCCTTTTCTTCATGAAGGTCAGGTGCACATACAGAGCTGCGAGATGTTCCTGAATGCTCAGATGAACAAAGCAGTACACTTTACTCTGGTGAAGCCCAAACTCCTCTCTGAAGATCTGCGTACACACACCTGAATACACTGCTGCTTCTGTCACATCAATGTCACACTCTCTCAGGTCTTCCTCATAGAAGATCAGGTTTTGTTTCTCCAGCTGCTGGAAAGCCAGTTTCCCCAGTTTGAGAAGCATTTCTTCATCGCTCTCCTGCTTCTGTAGGTACTTCTCTCTTATGATGTTGGTCTGAATGATGAGGAAGTGTGTGTACATTTGAGTCAGAGTCTTGGGGATCTCTCCACTCTGCTTCACCCAACATTCTCTCTAGAACAGCAGCTGAAATCCAGCAGAACACTGGGATGTGGCACATGATGTAGAGGCTTCTTAATGACTTCAGGTGTGTGATGATCTTATTGGCCAGGTTCTGATCACTGATCCTCTTCCTGAAGTACTCCTCCTTCTGAGGGTCATTGAACCCTCGTACCTCTGTGACTCGATGGACACACTCAGAGGGATTTGATCAGCTGCTGCTGGTCTGGAGGTGATCCAGATGAGAGCAGAGGGAAGCAGGTTCCCTTTGATCAGGTTTATCAGCAGCACATGCACTGGTGCTGATTCAGTTACATCACACACTCTCACTGTCTTCTGGAAATCCAGAGGAAAACGACACTCATCCAAACCATCAAAAATGAACAAAACCTTCTCCAACCTGGAAATGTCCATTTCTTTCATCTCCTTAAAAAACACATGAAGGAGCTCCATCAGACTCAGTTTCTGGTCCTTCATCAAATTCAGCTCTCTGAAAGGAAGTGGGAATATGAGGTGGACATCCTGATTTGTTTTCCCTTCAGCCCAGTCCAGAACAAACTTCTGCACAGAGACTGTTTTTCCAATTCCAGCTACTCCCTTGGTCAGAACGTTCCTGATGGGTTCTTCATCTTGTTCAGATAAAAGCTTTTTCAGATTTCTCCTGATGGGTTCTTCATCTTGTTCAGATAAGGTTTTTTTCAGAACTCTCCTGATGGCTTTGTCTTGTTCAGGTAGGGGTTTAAAGATGTCACTGCATTTAATTGGTGTGTCCTCAGTTGGGTTTCTCCTGGATGCTGTCTCAATCTGTTTCACCTCATGTTCTTTATTGACGTCTCCACTGTCTCCCTCTGTGATGTAGAGCTCTGTGTAGATCTCATTCAGGAGTGTTTGGTTTTCCTGCTTTAGCATCAATCCATTCAAACACTGAAACTTCTTTTTCAGGTTCAACTTGAACTTTTTCTGGAATTCATCTGCAGCAGTGGATTCTGGGTCGTGTCTGTGACAGGGTGAAGAAGGAAGACATGGTGAGACATAGGCTCCAATGATTAGAGTAGAAGTTCACATTTTTCCTGCTAGATTGATCTTTATGATGTTTTCACTGTGGATTTACTTTATTCTACTGGAGGTTTTCTATCATCTAATCACTCTGTAGTTACTAACAGCAGAGAGCTTTAGAATAGCAGTGTGTCAGTGTCAGTCATGGTGTTGATTTTGATCGTACCCTGTAGCTGTGATGATGTTCTTCTCTCTTCTGTCTTCTGCCTCCTGTAAAACACTGGGAACAAAAACAACAAGTGTTAAATATCTCAACGTTCCTCACTTTAATACTGGAGTCTAAACCTGAACACAAATTGTACTACAATAATTGTAGTGAGAGCAGGAACACTTGGAGAACACAGAGCTGAATACAACTCCAACATTGTGCACCTGGAGAATTAAATGTGCTCCTGTTTTCATTTCACACTTTTTCCTACTTTTCTATTCTTCCTACACAAACCTCCAAAAGTATTGGAACAGGAAGTCCAGTTCTTTGGGTTTTTGCTCGGCACTGAAGACATTTGGATTTGAGAGTAAAAGATGAAAATGAAACAGAAGATCAGAATTCCATCTTTCAGTTCCTGATCTTTACATCTAGATGTGTTACATCACTTAGAACACTGTACCGAACCTTTTAGGAAATAAAAGCTGAAATTCTGATCTCTCGTCTCACATCATCTTCTGATGAAGATTTCCACCTACTCACATGGTTTTGGGAAGTGGAGTTTAGATTGAGGAAAATGCTGATTTTCATTCTGAATCAATTCTGTTTTCTCTCTCTGTAGTTTACTGTAGAAAATTATAGAAATGGCTTTAAGACAGAATTTCATTGTTGCTAAAATCTGAAGATCTACAGAAGATTAAGATCACTAAGCCTGATCTCCAAAAAATACTGCTTGCACCTTTAAGTAGTAGTGTGTAAATGTTTTCTATAGCTTTTTTATTGTTTATATTAATATTTTTATTTTAGGATTTAAGACATTACGTGTAATTGATTGTGACTTTTATAAATATTTTCACTTTTCATCTAAAGGATTTACTGAAAGTATTGTAGAATCACTAAAGACCAAGTAACTATAATATAAATCTAAACAGCTGCTAATGACGGTGCAGTGCAGCCATTAACTGTGACTTTAACTAGGAGAATTATGGGATGTTACCTTTGTCCAGGTGAGGAGATTCCAGTGCTAAATACCAAAGGAAGATTTATAGACTGATCACTCTTCATGGAGACACAGCTGGGCACTGGTGAGTGTGATTTCTCTCTCTGTAGTTTACTGTAGAAAATTATAAAAATGGCCATGAGACAGAATTTCATTGTTGCTAAAATCAGGATACAAAATCCAGTGCATTGAAAAAGTCCCTATGCAGTGGTGGTGTAGAGCAGGAAGTGGAGCACGGGTTTAAAACTGGTGATAAAACACAGATTTAGTTTGGATAAGATTATAATTTATAGTATGTAGTTTATGTAGAAAACAGTTCCAGCCCACTGTAACTGCTCCTGCTGGATTGGAGTTAAACAGCACTTATTGATTTGGTTCCTGTAATTGAGGTGATGTTCTAAAGCTTTTCTGTGATTGTGCTGAAAAGGAGCTGAACTGAGGTCAGTAATGAGAATCTCCAGTGCTGCTTAAAGACTCATTTATAACACATATTATAAGGAATATCGATGATGTTTGTGTCTTATAGCTTCAATTAGTTTAATTATTAAAAATTAAATGTATTTAGGGTGATATTTATATATGAAATGAGGCTCTCAGAAATGTCTCCAGATTTGCAGATATGTACATTAGTAAAACACTAGAACATGGCAGGTTACCAGTCTTTTGAGGGTGAGGTCACATGATCTGTGCCCTGATCAGGGATCTCCATTTTTCAATGCTTGTGTACACGCAGAGTCCTGAAGACGCCGATCTCTTCTGCTGGAATCAATCACATTCCTAGAAAACACAAAAACAACATGCAGTTAAAACTGGTGGAAAATCTTTCTAAAACCAGCTGATCCTCATGATGTCTTACTGATTCTCACATATTTTTCTAACATCTTTATTCCTCATCTGAACACAGACTGACAGGAGGTGTGCAATAAACACAACACCAATAAACACTGTTCTATTTTTTTATTTCTATGTATAAAAAGTGATTAAAGTCTTCTGCATTTCAATATTTTTCACAATATTAGTATTGATTTAATATTACATTATAATGCATTATTATTATTATTATTATTAATGCTATTACTATTATTATTAATAAACAATTTGCAATGATCAATATATTAGTTATTTATATAGTTTTACTACTGTATATTATTTTTATTCCATCTTAATACTGGAATACAAATAGATTTGATGCACTGTTATTGTACCATAATCACATCCATGTATTTCCATAAAGAATCCAGCAGTTACTAAAAAAATAAAAAAAAAAATTACTTTTTAGTTACTTTTTTAAAGAACGTTCTTTAATGTTCCCATTAATGCCCTTTAATGTGTTATGGTCTATACAAACACAAAACTGACTCTAACACAAAATAATTTTTAAACACTATTTTATTAAAGTCAGAGCAGCACAAACTGAATATATCACAAGGATTTCTGAAATAAATAACAAAACAAGCTGAATAATATATTCACAATCAAACACTAAAGTGGCTTCTGCATCATAAAAGCTGTTGTGTTGAGCTCTTAAAAATGTTCCTTTCACAGCTTAAGTATGAAAACTATCAACAATGTACAACAGAACACCGTGTTAGCTTCTAACTTCTAGCTTCGTCGAGGCATGGAGTTTCTGGAGGAGCTTTGACAGACTGGAGTTGCTGTTTATCGCAGTAGATACGACTTTAATACCAGAAAGACACAGCTTACATTTTACTTTTGTATTTATGCTCAACTAAGTGAAATAATGAGCATATTTCCACTTTGAGAAACTCGTCTCGCTCTCGCCTCGACTCGCCATTACTGCCGCACAGACCTGAATAAACGGAGACACGCCCACAGTGCGTCTTCTTCGTGTTTACAGTGGTTTATCCTCCAATCTTACAATGTGTTGCTGCTGTAAACAGGTTAGACTGTAGGCTACACTTCAGCCCAAATTAATTCATTTAAAAAAAAGTAACGCACAAACGCACTATACGGTAACGGAGTTAGTTTATTTAAAAAGTAACGCGTTACAGTATTAGTTACTGTCAAAAGTAACTGCGTTACTGCCCAACACTGCTGTCTTCCTTTTGTTTCTGTGTCCCAAATGTTCTGCATTTTTATCTCTGCTGTTCTCATACACACCCTAATGTTAAGATCTGGTTTCTTTAGTGCCTCTTTTACCAACTTCTCCACTACCTCATTCCCCAATATTCCCACATGATCCAGTGGATCCCGCATTCCATTCATGAACATGTATCTGCTCCACACTTCCTGTATCACCTCCGCTTAAAAAGCCATGATCTGCTCCTGTTTACGGGAAATCATCCTGAGCCATGACAACAATCCCGGTGTTCTCATGTCAGATCCTCCTCAATAAACTCAGAAAATCATCAAATCCAACTGAGGAATTTGGGCCGAACCTGTTGGCTTTCATTTCGGCTGCTGTGCCGCAGTTTCCCTGCGGTCTTTCCACAAACTCCATTACATAGAAAACACAAACGCATTATTCTGATAGAAAGTCGTTTCTAGGAAAAACTCACCCACTTTTCTTCAGCACTGCTTGTTGTTGGACATGAATCTCACCGCTTCTGGCTGCTGTTGAAGATCTTTGTGTTTTTCTAACCGCTCATTAAAATGGATTCGAGGTTGAGAAACACTTTCACTTTCGGAAAACTGACTCAACACTTTGAACCGACACTTTGACGAGTTGGAAACGGAATTATTTTAATCACACTCTGTCCAGTTCACTTTAATGATCAAGAACTAAAAGAGAAAGTTCTGTGATTAATAACAGCATGTAGTGGAGATGTTGTGGAGAAGAGGAAAGTCAGTTCCCCCACAGCCCCAGCTGTCTGTGCTTCCAGTGGAACTGCATGGAATTCAAGAGGAGATATGGCTAGGTGAGACAAAGGGGAAGGTGTGAATCACCGTCTTCAAGACAACATTAAACCTGGACCACCAGCTCCACCGGTTTCTCTTGATGAGTGAGAGAAAGCATAGGCAGAAGAGGTTCTGTGGAGATATCCAGGTCTCAGTGGCTGCCAAATAGTCGAAGGCATAGTGGGAATGCTATGATAAAGTCAGCTTTCCTTACAGCAGACTGGCAGACTGCCAATTTCAGTTTTACACACACACACACACACACTATTAAGCAAGCAGATATGAAAATGTTACTATTGTAATATATAATAATAATTATTACATGTATTATTGAAATAAGCCTGTTTGCTTTGCATATCTCCTCCTCCTGTGTAATTGTGGCAGATCCCTCACCTTTCTCAGAGGTTGTTCATGGAGCTCCAGAATGAGGGTGAATGACTTCTCTTGCATTTCTTCTATTTTCTAATTCTCGCACCAACAGTGGTCTCTTTCTCACCAAGCTTTTTACTGATGGTCTTGTAGCTCATTCCAGCCTTGTGCAGGTCTACAATCTCGTCCCTGTCGTCCTTTGACAGATCTTTGTTCTTTCCCATGGTGTTGGACAGGTTTAAATGAAAGAGGTTGATTCTGTGACGGGGTGTTTTATACACATCACGAGTTGATATTAAAAGCACTTTCCTGAAGGGACAGGACTAATCTGGGGATGTGGGAGACATAATTCTTGGTAAGGGATCAAATACTAATCAAATACAAATTAATTTATAATATATTTTTTAAGTTTTTTATGGATTTATTTTCATATTCTGTCTTTTTGTGTTAGAATAAACCTACCATAAAAACTCTGGACTGTTCATTTATTTGTAATGGAGTAAACTCACAAAATCAGCAGGGGACACACACATACACAATTCAGGGGACACACACATACCCATGAACACACACATACACAACGCGTGCTACGAAATGAATTGTTGTGTTCCATCATAACATATGCGATAAGTTATGATGAAGCACAACAATTTATTTCGTAGCAAGCGTTGTGTATGTCATTCTTTGTTTTTCCACATAGAGGAGATTGTATGATATTTAGTTCTGATGTGTTTTAACATACCAAAATGACAGTAGCAATAATACTTTAGCCATTTATAAATGTTTAGATGAGGAACAGTGTTTCCAGATTGGTGTGTTTTCCAATAATTGTTAAAAAAAAAAAAAATCACACAAAAGTCTATAGTAAAAACACATGAATTCATAACGACAACAATACTGTGGCAGATTACAGATTTTCAATATAATAAAGCAAATGAAATGTTCTTGCCTAAGGAAGGTTACGTTGTAAAGTATTTTCAATGTCTGTCATTTGACACAACAGAAGTCCAAGTTTATTTCTATGGAGCTTTTCACAATAGAACTTGTGTCAAAGCAGCTTTAGAGAACGTTAGAATTAAATTGAATGATGTGTGCTTATCCGTGATAATGAAGCCTGGGGGGACTGTGGGGAAGGAAAAACTCTTAGATGAAGAGGGTTTTTTTGTGTGTGTGTGTGTGTATTTTTTTGCATGCCCTGTATGAATTTAAATGTCCAAGAGTGGGTATGTGAAATGAGCATGTAGGGCCAATGGCGTCTAAACAGTGGAGTGTTGGATTCAAATAAAACTAAAAATATATTTAACTGGTCTTAACAAATGCCTGTTGAGAAAGTCATACCCATTTTGTTAATGACAAAAAAGTGTTTTACAGTTATTTATATCAGATCCAACAAGGAATTAATTAAAATATTAATACAATAAAAACCTTTATTGACACATATTGTTAGGCGCGGCACAGAGGCGGAAGCCGGAGTAACGGCAAACAGAAACTTTATTTGAACAATGGCAGAGCCAACACAAAAACACCCGTGCAGTTCGGGATAAACCGGAAAACGGCAGTTCACTTAGATTACCCACGGAGCGTTATGGATGAGGCGCGGCATGGAGGGAAGCGACGGGGAAGCGTCGGGAGTCCGAGGCGCGCCGGGGAAGCCAAACGCGGCCGTGGAGTGAGCGAGGAGTCCGGGTGAAGACGGCACGCAGCGGGAAAAGCACATACGTGAAGCACACAGCATAAACCTGCACAACCACGCACGAACGAACAATAACGGACCAGGAATGTGGGTGAGTGAGTGGTATATATGGTGGCAGGAACTAAGGGGATGATTTGCTTCAGCTGTGTGCGATTTGCGCTGCGCGCAAAGGCAGCCTCTGAAGGAGGCGTGGCAGGCGGATTCCTGACACATATGTATTAATAAAAACAATACAGAAATGAACATGGACTGGAGACATAAATAAACAATGCACAGAGCAACATAAAACATTTTGTTTTTCAGTCCAAACCCTTTGGAGGAAAGATTTTCACCACCAAGTGCAACTTCATAATATAACAACACATACAGTGCTGCAGAGTGAATACTGTCCAAGAAGATCACTCCAACAATCCCACTGTCAACTGTCCAGTTTCCAGTCCACTAAATGTACTACATTGCTTTTCTACAGTAGCACTTTCAGGCATCTAACTATTCATTTGTACTCTCTTTTAACTGAAAAGTTACCCAGAGGACGAAAATAAGTGACTGATGATTCAACAATGAATGAAATAATGAACAATGAATAAAACCTCCAAACCTCAAAACAAAAAAAAATACAAAAAAATATACTGAACAAAATTATAAACGCAACACTTTTGTTTTTGCCCCCATTTTTCATGAGCTGAACTCAAACATCTAAAACATAAAGACCTATTTCTCTCAAATATTGTTCACAAATCTGTCTAAATGTGTGTTAGTGAGCACTTCTCCTTTGCTGAGAGAATCATCCACCTCACAGGTGTAGCAGATCAAGATGCTGATTAGACAGCATGATTAGTGCACAGGTGTGTCTCAGGATGGTCACAGTAAAAAAAGAAATAAGTCTTTAGTGTACATAGAAAAAGTCTTAGACATTTGAGTTCAGCTAATGAAAAATAGGGGCAAAAACAAAAGCGTTGCATTTATAATTTTGTTCAGTGTACATTTGAGTATTTTTTACAAAAAAAATAAAATAAATAAACTTCTGGACAACAGCAATGCAGATCAACAGTGATCACATATACTGCTAAGTCCTAAAGACAACAGAATTTGTTCTTTAGTCCAAGAACTTTGGGAGAAAGTTTTCCACCATCCATTTGCAGGAGCACGTTTTGCACGAACTCGTAGTAGTATTTCAGCTTCTTAGGGTCAGATAAGTTCAGTGCATAGACGACTCCTAGCATCAGTGCACAAGCCTGAGCTGAAAAGCCAATTTTGTGCAGGATTATTACTCCTCCATCATAAATGGCAATAACATCAAAATGTCCAACTTCTCCACCTTCCTTGTTCATAACATGGATGCCCATGGGGGTCTTTTGCAGGTCTCTCTGAATATTTTCTTCTTCGATGTTCTGTAACACAATAAGAAAAACATATGTTTATGTCATATATCTATTATGTCTTAATTAGAAACATCACATACTCTATGATTCAAGTGCATAGCTATGGTGATTTTTAAAGCCATGCGGATAAAACGTGCTGACAAAATGTAAGTATTTTATGATCCGGGTAGCAAATCAATTACTGATTATGGCATTAAGGCCAATAAAATTTTCAATAAATTCTGGGAACTATGACCCATATGTTGTCATTTAAAAAAATAATACTGAATATTTTGTCCCGGTTTAATTTATGGTACAAAAACAACTGGTATTTTATAATTGGTTTATGCAGCACATATAATTTTACACTGGAAACTTAGCCATTAGGGTTGCACAAGACAGTGCACTCTTAGTGCAGGTCCCAAGCCCGGATAAATGTGGAGGGTTGTGTTATAAAGGGCATCCAAATCAAACATGCGGATCACGAATAAGAAATTCATACCGGATCGGTCAAGGCCCGGGTTACCAACGACTGCCACAAGTATCGTTAACCAGCAGGGTACCGGTTGAAATTGGGCTACTGTTAGCCGATTGATAAGAAGGAGAGGAGGAAGACGTCTACAGAGACAGCAGGGAAAAGAGAAGTGAAGGAGAGTGGAGGCTTGGTGGGTACTTTAAATATTAGTACTGTGACTGGTAAAGGGAGAGAGGGAGCTGATATGATGGAGAGGAGAAAGGTAGATATGTTGTGTGTTCAGGAGACCAAGTGGAAAGGGAGTAAGGCCAGGAACATTGGAGGTGTTTAAACTGTTCTATCATGGTGTGGATGGAAAGAGAAATGGTGTAGGGGTGATTCTGAAGGAAGAGTACAGTAAGAGTGTAGTGGAGGTGAAGAGAGTTTCTAATAGGGTGATGAAAGAGAAGCTGGAAATTGAAGGTGTGATGATAAATGTCATCAGTGCTTATGCTCCACAAGTTGGCTGTGAGATGGAGGAGAAAGAAAGATTCTGGAGTAAATTAGATGAAGTGGTAAGTGGTGTACCTAGGAATGAACGATTGCTGATTGGGGCAGATTTCAATGGGCATGTAGGTGAAGGGAACAGAGGTGAGGAGAGGAATGTGGAATGTGGAAGGGCAGATGGTGGTAGATTTTGCTAAAAGGATGAAAATACCAGTGGTGAACACTTATTTTAAGAAGTAGAAGGATCATAGGGTGACGTATAAGAGTGGACGAAGGTGCACACAGGTGGATTATATTCTATGTAGAAAATGCAACCTGAAGGAGATTGGTGACTGTAAGGTGTTGGCAGGGGACAGTGTAGCTAGACAGCATTGGATGGGGGTCTGTAGGATGGTTTTGGAGGTAAGATGGTGAATAAGATGGTGGAAACTGAAAGCAAAATGCTGCAGTGTGAGGTTGAAAGAAGAGGTCAGACGGGGCTCGGTGGTGGTGAAGAGGTGCTGGATGATCGGGCAACTACTGCAGAAGTGATAAGAAAGACAGCTAGAAAGGTATTTGGTGTGACATCTGGAAATATATCCACAAAATGATGAGAAAAGTAGGCGAGAGTTCAAGGACACATGGCAGCAGTTAAAGAGGGATGCAGCGAAAGCCAAGAAAAAGCATATGAGGAGCTGTAGGAGAAGTTGAATACTAAGGAAGGAGAAAAGGATTTGTAACGATTAGCCAGGCAGAAGGACTGAGCTGGGAAGGATGTGCTGCAAGTTACAGCAATAAAGGATGGAGATGGAAATGTGTTGACTAGTGAGGAGAGTGTGTTGAGAAGTTGGAGAGAATATTTTGAGCAGCTGATGAACGAGAAAAAAGAGGGATAGAGAAGGTTGGATGGTTGGACCAGATGAACCGGTAAAAGCATGGAGATGTTTAGGAGAGATGCAGTGGCGTTTTTAACCATAATGTTTAACAGAATTTTGGAAGGTGAGAAGATGCCTGAGGAATGGAGAAGGAGTGTGCTGGTACCGATCTTTAAGCATAAAGGAGATGTGCAGACCTGCAGTAACTACAGCAGAATTAAGTTGATCAGTCACACCATGAAGTTATGGGAAAGAGTAGTGGAAGCCAGGCTGAGAGAAGAGGTGACCATCTGTGAGCAACAGTATGGTTTCATGCCGAGGAAGAGCACCACAGACGCATTATTTGCTTTGAAAATGTTGATAGAGAAGTATAAAGAATGTCAGAAGGAGTTGCATTGTGTGTTTGTGGATTTAGAGAAAGCGTATGACAGGGTGCCGAGAGAGGAGTTGTGGTATTGTATGAGAAAGTCTGGTGTCTGAGAGAAGTATGTGAGGGTGGTGCAGGACATGTATGAGGACAGCGTGACAGCAGTGAAGTGTGCAGTAGGTTGGACAGACTGGTTCAACGTGGAGGTTGGACTGCATCAAGGATCGGCTCTGAGCCCTTTCCTCTTTGCAGTGGTGATGGACAGGTTAACAGACGAGGTCAGACATTAGTCTCCATGGACTATGATGTTTGCGGATGATATTGTGTTTTGTGGTGAGATTAGAGGCAGTTGGAGAAGAGCCTGGAGAGGTGGAGGTACGTGCTGGAGAGAAGTGGAATTAAAGTCAGTAGGAGTAATACAGAGTACATGTGTGTGAATGAGAGGGGGGCAGTGGAGTGGTGTAGTTGCAGGGAGAAGAGGTGGAGAAGGTGGAGGAGTTCAGGTACCTGGGGTCAACAGTGCAAAGAGAGTGTGTTAGAGAAGTGAAGAAAAGAGTGCAGGCAGAGTGGATTGGGTGGAGAAGAGTGATAGCAGAAGTGATTTGTAATAGAAGAGTATCTGCAAGAGTGAAAGGGAAAGTTTATAGGACGGTGGTGAGACCTGAGATTATGTATGGTTTAGAGGCATTTAGTTAAAGACAGGAGGTGTAGCTGGAGGTAGCAGAGCTGAAGATGTTGAGATTTTTGTTGGGAGTAACGTCAATGGACAGGATTAGAAATGAGTTTATTAGAGGGACAGTGCATGTAGGACGTTTTGGAGACAAGGTGAGAGAGGTGAGATTGAGATGGTTGGACATGTGCAAAGGAGGGACATGGGGTATATCAGTAGAAGAATGCTGAGGATGGAGCCCCCAGAAAGGGGAAAAGAGGAAGACCAAGGAGGAGGTTTATGGATGTGGTGGGGGAAGACATGCAGGTAGTTGGTTGATAGAGGCAGATGTACAGGACAGGTGGGTATGGAGACGGATGGTCTGCTGTGGAGACCTCTAATGGGAGAAAACGAAAGTAGAAGAAGACATTTGGTAAAAGAAACATGTGATGCAGATTAGATTGTCAGAGTTCTGAATAAGATTGTTTGATCTTCTTCATGTGTTGTTCTTAATGTTTCCATTGCTTTTTTTTTTAGGATGGAACAATGACATTGCTTCTATTCTTCATTTTCTTTATTTGATTCCATCATCAACACAAGAGGCAAGATACCTTAAAAGATCTCAAGATCTCATCTGAAACTGAAAAACACTATCTTCAAAAAGGTAAATTTGGTCTTTTCCGTGACTACCTGTGGTCTGCTTGAAGTGAAGTCTGTTGGGCTGATTGTATTCTATAATATTAATGAAGCGAGAGTCAATTCTAAATGTTTTTTTTCTTTTTTTTCTTTTTATTTAAAATACAAGAGCACCTTGACTCCAGTGAAGAAAGCACACGGCCATACCTGCTTGCCAGGGGTACAAAGAAGAACAGCATTCATGGGTACTACATCATTCTTGAGAAGAAAGTCATATTATGCAAGTCAGTGAGTGGTCTTGGTCCATTTGATGAACTTTTCAAGGCTCACTTTGTGTTTGGTGAATCTTACAGCAAAGTTCTGCATAACATCTACACATTTGTACACACAGCAGTTTTTCAGATTGACATTGGCAAGGTTAAAGAGAGCCCAAGAGTAGCTGAACTCAGAGTGAGATTCCTCTGGTAGTTTTTTTTGCATAGGAAAATCATTAGTTTTATTTGTTTTTGTTGTGTGGAAGCACAAATGTTCTTGTTCGACATTTAAACTTAATTCATGGGCTTTTGCCTGGAAAATCACTTCGAATGGAATGTGCTCAAGCAGATTGCTCTTTAGAATTTGGTACATTTTCAAGCTTCTGCAAACATTTTAAAAGAGTTCATAATGGACGTGACAATGTTTCAATATGTGTTGAAGATGAGGCTGTTTTTCATAATGCAGTTGTTGGGCTACCAGGTTATACAGATGTGGCTACATGTTCAAAGGACAGATCTTTGCCAGTTCCAAACAAAAACCCTACTGATTTGTGTGCATCAGCAATAGTACAATTGCAAGTTGCAGGTATTAGTCAGACTACTATTGATACTTCTGTTGTTGGAGGAAGAAGTTCAACACATCCACACACAAAAGTTAAAATTGAGCAGAGTAATTTTTTGAAATTGAAAACCTTTTCACTTAATTCCATATGTAAACTAAATTCATATTTTACCAGGAGATCGGGAATTGTTCAGCCTGTAGAAAACGTTCTTGGGATGAGGTTTGACAACAGGAAAAACAGGACTACTGTATCTTATCAGCAAGTTGCCATGATGACAAGTTTTCCTTTGTTCCAATACTCCAAACCTTAAAGAAGATTTTAAGGCACCCAAACACCACATGCAGGTTCAGTCAGGTTTACCTAATAAAGACGGTATTTACATAAAAGTTCATCCCCTGTTTTCAGCTGAAAAAACTGCACTTCAGATTTAATTTTATTATGATGATTTTAAAATGTCCTACAAGTAAATTCAGCTCTAGCAAACATTCATTTATGTGCACTATTCTATGCCCAGGACATAAAAACATATGGATCTGATGCAATATTGGAATCTACTGTCAAAGACATAAAAGTCCTTGAGAAGAAGGGAATTGAAGGACCTGCTGGTTTTATGCATGGAAGCATTGTCCAGGTAACAGGAGATGATCTTGTTTTACGTTGCCTTTTTAGATTTGTTGAATCTTTCAGAGCTCAGAATAGCTGTAGGGTTTGTCTTGCAGAAAGGGAAGATTATCCCTAAACAATCAGACCCAACACTACCTGGTGTTTGTCGTGTGAAACGTACATGCTTGTTAAACATTCTGCAGCACTTTAATACATCAGACAGTTTTTCTGTAGACAAAATGCATGAGATTTTAGAGGAAGTTGCTCAGTTTGAAATGAAACGTGTTTTTCAGTGTGTTTACGCCAATTTTTTGACAGTAAAAGAGTTGGATGGCAGATTACATTCATTTAATTCTGGGAACATGGAGAGGAGAAATCGTCCTCCTGGTGTTAAACTGGATGATGAGAGCAGTGATTTGAGCATAAATGCAGTACAGTGTTGGTGTCTGCTCTGAAATGTGCTCTAATACTTGGTGACACTGTGCCTGAAGACCATAAATACTGGCAATTATTACTACTTTTACTACAAATTGTGAACATTGTATTTGCTCCCATTTTTAAAGAAAAATTTACTGTGTATTTGAAGCACTTCATTTCTGAGCATCACAGGCTCTTCAAGTGCTTATTTCCAGAAAAGAATCTGCTGCCTAAACATCATTTAATGTGTCACTACCCTCAGTATAGAAATATTGGGCCTATTGTTCACATGTGGCCCATGAGATGCGAGTCCAAACACAATTTCTTCAAGACTCAACCAAAATGTTTCAAGAACTTTACTCAGATGCTTTTAAAAAAAAAAAACATCATGTAATTTTAACACTATCAATTCAACACTACATAGAGTGCCATTTTAACTCTCCATAGATTGGGACCATTTATGATCTTTAGTCATGTTCAAATCAACAGTAAGTGTTAAATTCACACTGCTGATTTTACTGTGTAGGGTTTCTGGGCTCTCTGGATAATTTGTGCTCTAAATTTAGCTGTAAAGCAGTACAGATTGACTGTCCTCTGAAAAAACTGGCAACAAAAGTGATTACACCTAAAATAAAGCGGGAAGGAGAAAACTTGTTCTGTTTGTTTACAAAAAGTGAAGCTCTGTGTTTTTAGGTGTTCTTATCACTTTTGTTTTTACATAAGAAATACTTGAATGTGGGCTACTGGCCTTTAAAATCTTTTAGTTGCCCTGACAAGTTGAGGATGAAAAGGAAATGTGCAAGTTCCAAAAAATGACTGCTTGATGCACACTAGTTTAAGAAGGGAATCAGCTGTGGAGAAAAAAAGGCACAACCTGGGTATTCTTTTCAGAATGTTGTTCCAAACCTGTTTGACACAAAAAATATATTTAAAATAAACAAAACAATATGATGTCTTTTGACTGCTTTCTTCAATAACTACATACCACAATACTTGTACTTTTACTTTCAGTACTTGAGTAGTAAATTTTAAAATAAACTACTTGTAATACTTAAGTATAAAAATGTTGAATACTTTAGTACTTCCACTTTAGTATGGTGCTTAAAGACACTTCAACTTCTACTCAAGTCACTTATTTGATAGAGCACTTGTACTTTTACTCAAGTCTGAGTCTCTAGTACTTTATACATCTCTGGTTAATAGTGTAACTCAGGATAAGGTAAGTTAAAATAAGATACCTTTATTTGTCCAACGGTGGGAACATTTTTGTTTACAGCAGCAAAGAAAAGAAGAAATGTGCAAATATATAAAGTAGAGACAAAAGTATACATCACAGTGTATAAATACAAAAGGAAAAGAAACGGAGACCAATAAGTTGTTATGCTTTTAAAAATATAGCATGGCTTTAAATTTGTGTTATTGTATTACTGTGTTTTTAGGGTTGGGGTTAGGTTTGGGGTTATAGGGTTAATTTAGGGGAGGATTCCCAATGTTGCTCACCTAATTCTAAATAGACAAAAATATAATAGACACAAATAGCCAATGAAGGATCCTCAGTCTTAGAAGAGTAAAAGCAAAACTTCTTAATTCCATACACGTTCTAATGAGGCCAATAAAAGATGGGTACTTCATCAAATCAAAATTATAAAGCACACATGCTGTTTGCTCGCGCTCGTATTTATACCCTGAAGACACCTGGTGTCTCTTTTTTTCTAATTTTTCCCTCTTTGTTTCAATTAGATTGTCTATATATGTTTGACTATAATACTCTACTTGATTATACAAGTGCCTAGCTTATACTTTATTTGTATTCTCTGAACTGATTGTTACATAGTGTGTAGAATCTTCACAAGAGATCGCTTTTTGCAAGCCTGTTATTCTTGCATGCACCGAGCAATGTGTGTTTTTGTCACTGATTTTACCCTGTTTAACATCTTCTCTCTGTTGGTTTCTTTTGCTCAGCTCCATCAAGCAGACGTTCTGGGACATCTCCTAAGAGTGGTCTCCGCAAACAATATCACCAATTCCAGCTCTTCTCACTTGCTACTGATATTGCTCGATTTATTGAACATCTCTCTAGCCCAAATGTTCCAGAGAATCCCTGTCTGCCTCCTCGCATCGTGGAGAGCTCCTTTACGCGTAAAATGGGCACACAGACCTCATCTGACCTCTCTGCTGCCTTCGACCAACAGACCCAAACTTATGATCACAACCTGCTTTCCTGCAACAAGACCACAGTCTTCTCCTTATCCCTCACGCTGGTCTCACACATCTCCAGTCCCTTCATCCGATTATCTTGCTGCTTTACCTTCACCTGACTCTAAGCCAGAATACTCCCTCATGTCTTCTGCAGCTGAAGAGGCCCACAAGCTTTTTTTATCCCAATAAACATGCTTAGACTCAATAAATTCAACATACTCATAGCATCAGTCAGATTTTATTCTACTCTCACACATAAATGGCTTACTATGATCATTTTGCTTATACTTGTGTAAATAGGTTATATAAGTTTGATTAACATA
The DNA here is from genome assembly GCF_014805685.1 of Silurus meridionalis. Classification (NCBI taxonomy): domain Eukaryota; kingdom Metazoa; phylum Chordata; class Actinopteri; order Siluriformes; family Siluridae; genus Silurus; species Silurus meridionalis. Next base: position 5,266,777 of record NC_060906.1, on the reverse strand, counting down.
TAGGCTAAATAGGTTTTTCAAACTACTTCTATTGTATCTAAAGTTCTACAATGATTATTAGGTTCATTTTGTTGGATTAATATTAGTGTGATTATAACACATGCTAGATAAGGTTGATTAAAATATTTTTCTCGACAAGGGGTTAGGGTTAAAGGGTTAGGGTTTAGTGGGATAAGTGGTGAAGAGCCGGCCAAGCCCAGTGTCCATGTTGTGCCCTGGCCTATCAGTCACCAAGCACTCATACCTTGTGTTTTGTCAGTCATGAACATGAGCTCCAAATTACTCTAGACTGTTCATTCAAACCCAATGGGTGCATGGAACTCTATTTATTTATCCATGTTCGTTTCCTTATGTTGTCAGACCACCATTTATTATGTTGTAGTCCCATGATCTTCAGGAACCCAACATCATGCTGAATAAAGTGCTGGACAATAAAAGTATGGGCTTCTTTCTCATGCTTGACATTGACAATTAAGCTGACAACACTGATACAAAGTGTTGCTAGTCTCCCCCACATACTGTTTACTGCACTTTGACTAGTAGATTAGATAAACACAGTGCTGGGGTTAGCTGGTGTTGGATCTGTGATGATCGCAAATGTTGAGCTATTTTATGAGTTGCTCAGTAGCTCCTAGTTTTATAACTATAATGACTGAATAAGACTGTAGAAAGAACATTACACTCCAGTGTTCATGTTAGTTCTCACTCTCCAGTGTTCTGTATTGTTGAAAGATTTATAATCACACTCTTAAAGGTCACCCAAATGAGGATGGGTTCCCTTTTTGAGTCTGGTTCCTCTCAAGGTTTTTTTCCTCATAACATCTAAGGGAGTTTTTCCTTGCCACAGTCATTAGGGATAAATGCACACCATTCACCTTGACTGTTGATTTCTGTAAAGCTGCTTTGAGACGATGTCTGTTGTGAAAAGTGCTATAGAAATAAACTTGACTCCGTAGCTCACATATGACATGCTAAATGCACATGACTGTTTATTTATTTGTCAAAGAGAGGGAGGCTGATCTCTGGATATGTAGTTTTGAACGTTTCCTTTTTGCACAGAAAGCATAGTAGCCATATGCAGAGATATGGAGAACAAGATGAGAATAAAAACTCTGCTTTAAATGACCCTGAAGATGAGATAAATGGTGAGGACTTTGTAGAGTTCACAGCCATTGTAGATGAACATGCTGTGAGCAGCAACCATTGAACAATGTTTACAAAATGTTTGAGTGCAGACCAGCAGTCAGATATTCTTACTGAAACAGCTCTCTAAGCAGTGCTGCTGTTTCACTGTGCTTCATGGCCAAAAGTCCTGTTTCTTTCCTTAATGAGATACCATGGCGTTCTGCATGTACGGTTATCACGGAACTTCTAATATTCATAGGAACCATAGTTTTTCCTTAAATCACACATTATAGTCTTCTGTATTTTCATTTATATTCAGATGATCATAAGTACAATTTAATGCTTAACTTTCATATGCCACAGAAATCAATAACTTTGCCTCATTTTTTTCCACACCTTCCTTTCACCTCAATGTTCTTTCCCACAATTGGTGAGTAAACATCCTCTATTTTAGTGGTTCCTTTATCCTGCTTTCTCCCTTGCATTTCTCATAACTTTAACAGGTGTCCCTTTTGACTCCATTGGTGCTGCTGTGTACCTTTGGTGCAGTTCTTAAAACTTATGATTAACCTCATATCATATGGCCTGTTTTCTTTAAAGCTGTTTCCATACTCATGCTTTGTCTTATGTGTGCTCTCAGATGACATTTCATGAGCATAGGCTTTGTGAGTCCTTTTAAATTCTACCACCAAATTGCGTGCAGGTGTAATCAATCAGGAACTGGGTGACTGTGAACATGGAACTGTAGCTGAGGTCTGGGGAATGTAGTCCACGGCAGCCATGTTTGTAGGCGGCAATGACTCCTGGGAATTGCGGTTTGTGGTTTCCTGTGTCATGACGTTCTCATTGTAGCTTGTGGGTGGCAATCGTACTTGTAACGAAAAGCAATTCTGGTGCAAATTACAAAGCTTTTATACAATGTCAATGTACATTAAAAAAAAAACTACTGTGTGTGTGAGGGAATTCTGATCATTATCAGAATAATGTTTTGATATTAATCCTCTTTGAAGCACTTCTACTGAACTATTTGATCCTGACCTGTAGGAACCTAACCATGAATCCACAGAATAGACAGAGAATTACAAGATTTAACATCTCTTTTCAGCCATAAAACCCCCTTCCTAAAGTATAGAGTTCAACAGTAGTTGAAGCTGCACCATTTACTGCATCAACCCTCATTTTTCTTCCTTTTTCCATGTCTTCTCTTCTTTTCCATCCTCCCCCCATTCATAATAGCACTTACCACAGGATCCACCCCTGAGGCACACCGTGTTTATAGTGATATTACAGCAAGCACTTTTCACTAATCAGTTTTATTATAGAAACTATAGGAAGGGATACAAATCATTGATTATTCACACGCTTGCATGGAATAAATTATATAAAACATTAGTTAATAAATAAATGAACTTGTATAATATAATATAATATAATATAATATAATTAATATAAAACTATATAAAAATTGTAACCCCACCTCAACCCTGTAACCCTAATTTATAACCCTAACCTGCAACCCTATTTTATTACCCAACCCATGACGCAGTAATCCTAAATAATAAGTCAAGTTTATTTCTATAGCGCTTTTCACAACAGACATTGTCTCAAAGCAGCTTTAAAAAAATCAACAGTCAAGGTGAATGGTACATTTATCCCTGATGAGCAAGCCTGTGCTTGGTGCTGTGGCACGGAAAAACTCCCTTAGATGTTATGAGGAAGAAACCTTGAGAAGAACCAGACTCAAAAGGGGAACCTCATCCTCATTTGGGTGACCAATAAGAGTTTGATTATAAATCTTTCAACAATACAGAAAAATGGAGAATGAGAACTAACATGAGCACTGGAGTGTATGATTATAAGTGATGTTCTTTCTACAGTTATAAACAGTCTTTATGGTTATTAAATCAGAAACTACTGAGCAAAGCATAAAATAGCTTAACATTTGTGATCATCACAGATCCAGCATCAGCTTCTCCATGCCAGAGTCTTCAAACACTCCAGGAGGTCCAATGTCAAAACTCCACACATGTAGTGGGATGCAATTGAGCTCTGGTACGTCCCTAGATGGTACGAGATGTTTGTGAGTTTGGCATCTACTTCTTTAAAGGACCATAATCTTCATGAGGTGGGACGTGACTGGAGCTGGCCAAACCTCAGGATGTCTCAGGATGGGGAGAGAAAGAGAAGCAGTGGAGAGAAATTAGCGTAGCTGCTGTTCATGATATTAACAGCACAAGTTAATGTGCATGTGATCAGATTTACTGGTGCACAAGGTTATGATATGAGACGTATGTTATGTGTAGGCTTTCCTAAAAAGATACGTTTTTAATCTGCACTTAAACTTGGTGAGTGTGTCTGAGCCCCGAACACTGTAAGGAAGACTATTCCAGAGTTTAGGAGCTAAATGTGAGAATGATCTACCGCCTTTAGTGGACTTTACTATTCTAGGAACTACTAGAAGTCCAGAGTTTTGAGATCTCACGAAGCGTGATAGATTGTAGCGAGTTAAAAGACTGGAGAGATACATGGGAGCCAAACCATTTAGGGCTTCATAAGTAAGAAGTAATAGTTTGTAGTCGATTCAAAAACTTAACAGGAAACCAGTGTAGGGACGATAAGATTGGGGTTATGTGATCATATTTTCTTGACCTTGTGAGAACTCTGGCTGCTGCATTCTGAACTAACTGAAGCTTGTTTATTAATGATGCAGGACATCCACCTAGTAATGCATTACAGTAGTCTATTCTGGAGGTCATGAACGTATGGACGAGCTTCTCTGCATCAGATATAGATAACATGTTTCTTAGCTTAGAAATATTTCTAAGGTGAAAGAAGGTTGATTTTTTTTAACATGGCTGATATGATATTTGAAAGTTAAGATGCTGTCTAAAATAACTCCCAGGTCTTTTACCGTTGAACTAGTGGTTACAGAACATTCCTCTAAATGCAGGTCTTATCAGAATTTAAAAGTAGAAAGTTATGGGTCATCCAATCTCTTATTTTTTTTAACACACTCAGTTATCCGGGTTAATTGAGCTGTTTCGCCTGGTTTTGATGAGATATATAGCTGGGTTTTATCAGCATAACAGTGAAAGCTAATTCCATGCCTTCTAATAATATTTCCTAAGGGAAGCATGTAACTAACATGTAACTAACTAATCTAACTTATAACCCTAACCCTGTAACCCTAATTTATAGCCCTGCCCATAACCCTGTAACTCTAATTTATAACCATACTAACGTTACCTTATAACTCTACCCGTAATGCTGTAACCATAACATATAACCCTAGCCTGTTATCCTAAATGATAACCGTGCCCTAACCCTGTAACCCTAATTATAACCCTACTCCTAACTCTAACCGGCAACCCTATTCTATTACCCAACCCATAACGCAGTTACCCTAAATAATAACCCTAACCCTAAATTATGAAACATACTTCTTACCCTAACCCTAGAATTCAAGAGTTATATTTATATTAAGTTTGTAATCTGGCGTACCAGTGTAGATTTATTCATTGCTAGAGACCCAAAGCACTTTTGTACGTCGCTCTGGATGAGGGCGTCTGCTAAATGCCACAAATGTACATTTTCAACCCTACCCCTAAAACTGTAACCCTAATTTCTAACCCTACCCTTACCCCTTTTACCCAAAATTATATCCCTAACCCAGTGACCCTAAATTATAACCCTACCCTAGCTCTTAAACCCTAATTTATAACCCTACTCCTAACCCTGCTTCCTAAATTATAACCCTATCCCTAACCCTGTAACCCTACCCCCTAAACCTGTAACCCTAACTAATAACTCTAACCCAACCTTGTGAACCCTAATTTATTACCCTACCCCTAATTTAAAACTCTACCTGCTAACCCTGTAAGCCTAAATTGTAACCCTACCACTAACCCTGTTACCCTAACTCATAACCCTACCCATAACCCTGTAACCTGTAATCTTTATATTTATAACCATACACCTATCCCTAACTTATAATTTTCACAGGCTACAATGTGAATGTCATGGAACAGGAACCAAAAACTGCAATTCCCAGCATACACTGCAGCCTAGAAACATGACTGCTGTAGACTACACCCCCCAGACCTCAGCTACAGTTCCATGTTCACAATCACCCAGTTCCTAATTGATTACACCTGCAATCAATTCCACACAGACCCCTATGGTAGAGTTTTAAAGGACTCAAAAAGCCAAGGCTCGATTTTTTTTTAGACAAACTCAACTTGGTTATTTTTTTAAAATGTTTTAATTCTTGAATTGTTATTTGCAAAGCATCTGGTTCTGCTTTACTAAAAAGACTTTGCCTTTATTTTATTATTAGTTTCTGTTTTCAAGTCAAGTCCTCCTTTGGCCCCCAGAGAATCTAACTCATGATAGGATCATCACCCAATGCACACCGGTTATTGCTCCATCCCATTCGGCATTCTTACCATGCAGGTTTCTCTCAAAAAACTTTTTGGTATGTAAAATCTTGTCCGTCATTGGGTCATCTCTTTAGTCACAGCGGTTATCGCGTCATCCAGTTGCTATTAAATGTTTGGCTATATGTAAAATTTTAACTGGGTTTGGAAAGGAGGCCTTCAAGAACCATTACAACCAATAGAGACATCCTTCATTGAACATTGAATTATATGCAATATGACATCTTATAGCCACACTCCTTAAACCCAACTATGTTCACGTACAGCAAGAACAGGTCATATATGGGGTCTACCAAGACCTGGACAGCTTGGCCACGGCTCATGTCACTACCTTAAGGAGCTCCTCAAACAGCATAGGCTGTGAGGAGTCCGTGAGCTCGCTAGCATCCAAGAGACCCAGAGCTCTGTATCCTTTTAAACACTTGTTCTTTCTGAAAAACTGGAACAGAAACAGTCAAACGCAAAGCATGCATTTGTCTCATGAAACACCCGAACCTGTCAAAACTATTCCTGGCAGAGCAAGCTCAAGAAGTGTCCTTAGGTTTATTGATCACAGTCTCATTCCACCACCTTAAGATCTTTATAGGTGGAGCTCTGTTGGTGGATTTTGAAGGTTCTTCCTCCTACTGAGAGAAAGGCAAGTGAACGCCTTCCAGCAAAGGACCATAGTCTAGGGGACTGTAAAACCCAGCAGGAATAGGATGAGAAGAAACCTTTGCCATTTGCACAATGTAACTGTATGAAATGGGCATTTAGCACTTACCCAATCTATCCATTATGTCCTTTAAATCATCTGATGTAGTATTAACAGTCTTTCATTCCAAACCATTTTATAAGGAACTCTTCAGTAAAAAGAGTTGATGGAACCTTTCCAGCTAATACTTCCTCCAGTATGTGGGTGATTTTTTTTTCATGCTTGACAGAGGAAAACTGTGCACAGTATAATTGTTTTTGCATACTGGTAAAATTTTTAGTCTGTTGTGTTATGATAGAGAGAGCAGATGCGATCGTGTGAATATTTTCAATGATTTCCTTTTCTTCACTCAGTCCTTCTTGCAAATATACATCTGTTTGCATAACCTGTTGTCCAACAAGATCTTTTAGTTTGAGTTCATGCAATCTAAGTTCTTGAGCACTGATCCAATTGAATATGCCTAACCCTGTGCCAGTGGCCCCAAGGATGCTATTATAAAATCCTAACAGTTTTTGTCCAGATGAGATACCTCTTTTTTGCTCTTGTAGAGATTCATCTGATAGCTGGTCAGTGGGTGAGCTGGTAGCTATCGCTTTATGGTACCTCAAGAATGCTGTTGTCAAAAGATCTTTATACATTTTGTCACACTCTCTCCACTGCATCGCTCGTCCATGTCTGGAGACCAGGCTGTTAGATTGACCAGAACTGGAACATGGAACCACTGGATGTTGTTGATCAGCACTCCTTGGAATGGCTTTGTCAGCATGCCTGCTAAAGAGGCTGGTTGAGGTTCTGGACACTTTTGCGTTGGAAGCATCATTGCTAGAACCCACAGGCACATTATTGGGTTATTTTAATTAAGGATTCTGAAACAGACACAAACAAGTTTACATTTATATATTTACATTTATTATTTACATTTAAATTTATGTATATATTTATTTATTTATTACATAGTTTATACAATTGGCTCTGTAGAACTGCCTTAGGTTTTATACAATTCATCTGATCAATGTGGGACCCTTTTTTTTTTTTTACTTGTCTGTTTTAAGATTTGACAAATTTTGTACAATGTATCTCCACATTTGTCAATCAGTGCATATGGGCAGTTAGTGGTGCACGGTCCCTCGTGGTGGTAATTCTTTACCACAACTTCATCAACAAGCTCAAATTTATGTTTGTGTACATCTTGATCATAATACATCTTGTTGTACTTTTGGGGAGTATAACATGTGCTTTTAAGTACAATTCCCTTTACCGAGATGAAACGTTTTGGAGGATTTTGAGCCCAGCTGGGACCATTCTCTAATACCATTTTCTTCAAGGTCATTTTTAGTGTTCTTTTTAATCTCTCCAAGCCTCCTGATGATTGCGTTTTATGTTGATCTAGCAAAACTGTTTGGTATGAAACACTGGCTGCATATAGCACAATTTTTTTCCTGTAGAGTGGGTGCCTCTATCACTTTCTAGACTTAATGGAAGGCCAAATCTACAATAGATTTGTTCCCATATCACTCTTGCTGTAGCAGAGGCAGTGTCAGATTTGACTGGAAAGGCTTCAATCCATTTGCTAAATGTGTCAACCACCACTTGAATATATCTGTATCCACCTTTTGCTGCTGGTAATGGACCAATATAAACAATCTGGAGGTTTGTCCAGGGATCCCCCCCCATAGTGAATATGATACAAAATATCATTTTGCAATCTTGTTGGTGGCACCCATACTATAGAAAGCGAAACCTGTATAATATTGGCCCTCTTGACAGTATCTAGGACCATTGCTTTTACCTCAAAGACACTTTCAGGGTGACTAGTGTGTCCAGCTTCACAAGTGTGTGGAATACCTTCATATAGGAGGGTCCGGGACTGCACAGAGTTGGGTTTGTACACTGTGTTCTGATTTTAGAGCCTAAATCTTACGTCCATCTGGCTAATCTAGTGCTAGATACTTCCTTCACCTTTCCATTTAAGAGGAACTGTAAAGGGGTATGTGGAGTATGCAGTGTCACTTCATTGAAGCCATATATGTACTTAAAATGTGACACAGCCCAGTGAACCTACAGAAGGTGTCCCGTACAGGAGTCAAAAGCTTTTTTGACTGGGGATATACCCGCGATGCATACACAATGGGACGCATATTTTCTTGTACTTCCTGGAGGAGAACAGCTGAGAGAGCCTCCTCAGTGGCAGCTGTCTGCAAAACTCCTGTTCTGGAGTTTCAATTAATGCCTTCAGCCTTTCAAAGGCTGTCTGATGCTCAGTACCCCAGTCCAATTTTTTTTTTTTTTTCTGAAAGGAGGGTATTCAGAGGTTTAGCAAATCTTAAATCCTAGGTTTAAGCTGTCACCGATACACTCTGCAAAAAATAACTGTCTAAATATAAGAAATAAATGCATTATTTAAGAAGATATAGACTAGAAATAAGTCAAATTATCTGCCAGTGCAATAAGATTTCTTAAAATAAGAAAACATACCTAGCCTTTAGAAAATAGCAAAGTCTGGTACTTATTAACTTAAGAACTTATTTACTGGAGAGAAGCTCTCCAGTATTTTAGCTAAACACTGAAACAGGGTGGGAGAATTCACAAAACCTTGGGGAAGTACATTCAATGTATACTGGGTGTTTTTAAACTTAAAAGCAAATTTGTATTGACATTCTGGATGTAATAGCACAGACCAAAAACCATTAGACACATCGAGAGCTGAATAATAACTTGCCTCGGCTAAAAAGGATGCCAATACATCTGGGGTGGAGGCCAATACAAGTGCGCAAGTTTGAGTGAATTTGTTAAGTTCCCTATAGTCTATGCATAATCTCCAAGAATCATCTGGTTTTTGAACAGGCCAGATGGGCAGGAGGGCGAATCATGTCCTAGAATTTTCACCTCCATCATGCTGGTATCAACTCCACCACAATTATGTTTTGATCTAGCAAAAACACCTGTTGTGGTGTAACAGATCTGATTATTCAGAATCCTCTACTGATAACATCATAGTCATCTGACTCTTTTATTGCATGTACAGCAGGGGTGTCAAACTCAGGCCAAATCTGGCCCGCAGAGTAATTATTTTTGGCCCGTGAGATAATTGTTAGTGCACGGGTGCATCAGTTGAGACCGCTGAAAAACTCTGCGTACTCAGCGCTGAATTTACCCAGAGATTTACCGACTTTGAATCCCAGAAATGCAGATTTGATCTGCTCAGTAATCCGTTTGTGGTTGACGTGGAAAGCGCACCAACTAACCTCCAAATGGAGCTGATTGAACTCCAGTGTAGACACACGCTTGAGTCAAAGTACGACTCTGTGTGTGCTGCACAGTTTACATGTTTCCTCCCCGACACACTGCTCCAACTCCGTGCCCAAGCTGCTCAAATCATTTCTGTGTTCGGGAGCACATATCTGTGTGTGTGTAACTGTTCTCTTTATTTAAGATGAACAAAACACCACTCAGGAGTCTCACTGTTAAACATCTGACTTCAACCAATCAGAGTAAATCAGAGTGTAAAAACTGAGCTTCAATGAATGTTGTATTTATGCACTTTTTCTACTCTAAGGCATGAACTGTTAATGGTTGAATGATTGCTTTTTTTAATTGAGGGAAATTATTATAATTTTTGGTTGTTTTGTTCTTTCGCTGTGAAAAAAGGTTTACATTAAAAAGGAATTAGAAAGGCTACAGAGAGAGATAATAAAAAAAGAATACCACTGATGTGTGTTTTATTTAAAATTAAATTTCTCATGTGTTTAATATTAAACTTTGGTTGTTCCAGATTCAATGTTTATGTAAAACTAAAGTTTGTTTCCATATGAAAAGGTTAAACATTACAGATCTGGAGAGACGGAAAACATGCACAATTGCAGTCAAATTTTCAATAAATATTGAGTTTGGCCCGTGACTTCTTCCCAGTTTTTAATTTTGGCCCACTGTGAATTTGAGTTTGACACCCCTGCTGTAAAGCCTGATTATTGATTTTGTCTAAACACTCTTTATGCACTGAGTTCTCTGTGAAACTGAGTATTATACTATATTAATGCTGAGTAATGGTTAAATGTATTAAGCTTGAATTTAAACTAATATAAGCAATGTTATACGTTATTACATAATAATATACGCTAAAGCATATTGACATATGATATTATATATTACTAGATTTTACTAAAGATATCTGAAGCTGACCTTAGCTAAATTACATGGATAAACTTTATGCACCCTATTATGCAAGATGAGTCAAGACATCATGCAGTCTTTGTTTTCTCCGTATAGCCAAGATGACACACATAGGCAGCTCCATACATGACTTCTGACTAAATTTTACACGGTGCATGATGCACCTGCAATTACCAACCCTATTAAACCCAACATTTCTACTGTTATTTATATTTTATATGATATATTATATTTATAATAATTATATTATAAACCGAACTAGCTACATTTCTCAACAGATCCACATACATTATATTCTATTTTAAGACAGATGCTATGTACAAGGGGTTAAAAATGGTCAGAACACTGTCATGAACTGTCTATTTTAACAGCATTTTACCCAAGTAGATGATAGGGGTTGTTCATTTTTTTTTTCATCTTTTGCCCATTGCTCTTCTCCCCACAGTTGTGGCACAGCTCAGTCAGGTCATCTGGTCACCATTAAAAACAATACAACTTGTCAATAAGTGCATGCATGTGTTATTCATTTAAATAATGTATTAAATAAGTTAAAACCATAGAATTAAAGAAAAGTACCAGTCTCATTGATCAGGGTCATTGCAATCTGTCTTGATACAGATTTACTGCTGCAGTGTTGTTAGCAAATGTCAGAGGCTCCTCTGGCAGTAGTTCTTCTGCATACTAATATGGCAAATTTATAACTGATTTATCAGTGTTTAGAAGATAATTAAAATATAGACCACCAAACTGTTAATACAATAGAAACCAAAGAATGTGTGACATCAAAACATTGTTTAAATAATAATACGGTAGACATAGAAT